>NW_010321464.1:0-15586 GCF_000700745.2 Antrostomus carolinensis
CTCTAGCCAGGGTCAACCCACCACACTTAGTATCTTCAGCAAACTGTCCTTCACTTCCTTTTCCAGACTCACTTTTAAACATGCTGCACAGCACAGATTTCATACGGGTCTCCACTAGTGATCTCATTCCATACCAAAAGCCAACCATTTATTTCAGTTCTTCAGCCCTATGTTTTCCCACATGGGAGACTGTTCCCTCTTACCTCATGGCTGTTTAGTTTCATTGAGAGTCTTCAGGGCAGGACTTCACCAAATAGCTTTTTAAAACCTAGGGTAGCCTCTATCGGCTGAATCTTCTTTGTTCTCATGCTCACTGACTCCTTCAGAAAGCTCTGACCCAATATAAAGGCCCTGTTGATCCTTCCACAGACAGCTCACCTACCCACACTCTTCAGCACCTCTGTGTGAGCGCCAGCTGGCCCGAGCCATCGGTATGTAGGACATACTGGCAAAAGCAACACTGACCTCTCAACTGGAGGCATGTCCTCCAGCTCATCTCTTAGAGAAAAGGACTCTGGCACATGGCCCTCTCAATGATAAATGGAAATGCAAAAACTTAATTTCTTTTTTTTTCTGTTATGGCATTACCTTATCTTCTAAGCAAAGGTAAGTTGTTAAGACCTCCTCTGTTAACTGAAAGGATAACCATGTTAATGACAAATTAAAAAAAACAAAGCAAAACTTGAATTTACACTTGGTGAGTAACGGAACCAAAGAACCAGCTTTGAATTACATTCTATAATGTTCCTTTCTACTTGATAAAAGTGTCATGCTCCAAAAAATTTCAGAACTCCATATGCACTACTACATCTTAACACACAAATGTTCAGGTTCACAGCATTAGGAACGTTACAAGCAACTACTGTTTCTGTAAAAATATGCTGGATACTCAGCATTTAAAAAAAAAATTAGACTGTGTACTTAGAACTTCAGGCATCAACAGAGAAAATTTTCAAACACTATTTCTAAGACATAGCAGGCATAAAATGATAATTAAATAACCCAAACTATTCACAAGAGATAGTTATAAGAAAGGGGAAGTTACTTTCATATACCTTCTTCATAGATTAATCCAACAATGTTCACAGCCTCCCTGCTGACTACAAAGATGGGGTTATCCTCAGTTGTTCTGGGGAAGTGCTGTGCCAATCTGCCAGGCTCTAGTAATAAACGCCGACCTTCATATATCAGTTCTTGATTCTGAGATGGTATTTTTGTCTGTTCGTAGACCAACTCATGAAATATAGCAGCTCTATAATACAAACAATATATTCGGCAGTGGTTAGACTCACTACAATAGTTCAACAATTCAGATTTTGTATTACTTAAATAAAAACCTCTTTTACTTCTGATTAATTAAGAACTGGCTTTATATATTAAAGCATTTGATTTCTAAGCAGAACAAAAAGCAGCACACTGCCTAAGACTCCAGGTTGCTCTGTTACAAAAATAAATGCTGTTTCCTGCAAAATATCAAACTTCCTTTTCTACCTCTGATTTTCCATCAAAGCGCATCTGTGTAAACAAACTTGCTTTGTCCTGAAGTCCAAAGGTCAGTACAAAAAGGCAACACCAGATGAGAGGAAGGAAGCATTAGTTTTCTCAGGCATTTCTCACTTATTTCTTCAAAGGAGATGGACGGTTTCTCCAATAGAAAAGTCTGGTGTTTTACATGTCAAAAAGGACATACCTTAAATTCAGCCTGTAAGCTGAGAGAGAACCAGTTTATCCCCTAAACCAGCAGTGATAAGGAAGATCAAAGACACTTTGGTATTTATTTCCAGCAATCAATGGATACAAGACATAAGAATTTCTAACAAACCTTCCCCCCCAGAAAAACCCAACAACAAACACACACACACCCCCTTCCACAAAGAAGAAAAACCTTAAGCACACCAGTAGGAAGGACCAATTTGCCTCCTGTGCAGCACTTATACCCTGTCACTTCTTAATACTACAGCTAGTATATAAATAATCATAAAGGTAAATAATAATAAAATAAATTTTAAAAATAAAGTACAAATAGCATTTTGAGCTACAAGCAAGATTTCTCTGCAAAAATAGCATCTGGGCTACCTCAAAATACAAATGACAGAATAGAAAAGAAAAATTGGAAAAGGCTAGAAGTGCATTTACACACTTGATGAAATAAGTGTATTTGTATATTAGAGAATAACACATGCTCTGTATTATCTGTAATAAGGCAGGGAAAAAGCACTTATTTTTGCATCAAACTGTAAACCACACTTTACAGCTTTAAACATCAGCACACAACGACCATAAAGTGAACTCCATATAACTCAGGATCCTAAATTGTACCAATTACAACTTCAGAACCCTTGTGAGAGTTTTATGTCATAAATGATGTGCACATTTTGTATTCTTGAGGGCAAGATAAGAAAAGCGAGAGTTGAACATATTCTCTGGAAAACAACTTTGTAAATAAGTAGCATACACAAATGTGGGATGAGTTGGCGTCCACTAAGAATACAGACACATTGTAACACACCAAGGATTAAGTCTGTGTTCTGTCACTGATCAAGACCAAGTTTAAGTTGATTTGACCTTCAATTATTTTATTTTTGGCCAACAAGCTTCTATGCATTGTGACTACACAGAAGAATTACAAGCTTTCACTTCCTCAGACAAAGTGCCAAGGAAAGGCTACTAAATTTATAACAATGGTGACCTGAGGTCACAGTACTGTGGGCCTGAATAAGAGCAAAGCAACGAAAACAGAGAGAGAGAACACTTACGTATTATAGCTGTGAATATAAACTTTGTGCAAGGTCATCTGCTGTACTGAAAAGATGTGGATTATTATTCGGTGCAGTATGTCACTCGTTTCTGCAAAGAACTGGTCAAATCCCCAGCATTTTTCCTGGTCTGCTTCCAGAATATTCGCCAGGACAGGTGTGAGTAGTACTTGCAGACCCCTAGAGGGCACCAGGAAGAGATAAGACAACTTGGATCTACTTGGATCTTTCCAGCTTGTAACCAGCAGCAATGCTTCATTTGACTTGTCTCATGAATGCAAATCTATTATCCCTTGAAGAATACTCTAGTGCCTTTTTTTTCCCCCTCTACTGAACAACAAAATGTTCAATGGTAATGCCCACTGTTTTTCATTAATACACATACTTTATCTCTTTCTTTTTTAGGTTCAACTATCAAATACTTTTTCCTTGGTAAATTTCAGGGGGATTGGAAACATGGCATGCAATTTAAAAAGTCTACACTGTAGAGCTAAGGTCACCTTCTAGCACAGCTGGGCAGCAGGATTTTACCCAGCTCACCCCAGGCACATCCTGATTGAGATGGGGCTAAATGAGTACTCCAGGCCTGCAGCTCAACTGCTGCAAAGAAAAATGTGCCCTACAGCCTTTACTATTCTAGAAGAAAGGCCAGCTTAAATTTCTTGTATTTCTTACTTTGAGAATCTGAATTGCAAGGAACTTTATGGATCCTACTCTGGTGTTATCATGAACAACTTCTTCAAAGTTTTAACATTATGTACATGTCAAACCTGAATCCAGTGGTAACACTGGTAACATTTTGAAGCAAGCTCCACTAGTTTACAAGCACACTGATGGCCCCATTAGAGGTCAGTGGATGCTGTTCTCAAACTCACTTTAGTACTAAACTTGTAACAGTAAACACAATTTAAACGCTACTTGAAAACACTACTGTAAACAGATATTTAATGAAAAAAATCTGCTTCCTTTATTATTTCAAGCTCTTCAATTATATGGAATAAGCAGAGGAAACAACAGTATAATGAAAAATATATACAAATTGCAAGTTCTGCACACTATAAACTACTGAATTAATATAAATCAGACTTTCACTCTACATCCTTTATGGATCTACCCATTTGGCTTACAGAAAAGTTTGTTTCTAGAGTCTGTTCACAGAACAATTTCTTTTTCCTTTACCATGAAAGAGTAGTAACTTTAAAATACTGAAGAAGTCTCAGGAAGATAAATAGGTAAATGGGTTATGGGAGATGTTTTTAAGATCATATATATTGAGATTAGATCTTCCATGGATCTGCCTGCTGAGTATTATGACACATGAAGCAAAAATATGATGATAAAAAAATTTAAAAGATACTATGAGAATATGTTAAAATGTGCTGACGTGAATTTTTTTCCTAGCAAAAATGCAAGTCTCTGAACTGCTTTTTCTTAGAATTTCCTTCTTACTGCCTAATCTTTGTAATGTCTGAAGTCACATTCTTGCAAGAAAGGGGGGCCATCAATTAAAGTTTATTAAATCTTCATACTCCTTTCTGAGGGTGGAGAAAATACACTTTCTTCTACTTGTAACACTTCAGATTCTCAGATGCTCACTTGTATATTAGCAGTCATAAAACTATAGACAGAAAGGAAGAAAAAAACCACTTGATAACCTAATAGTAGGCAGTACCAATCTACCGAAGAGTTCAAAGAAAGCAACTGTAACAGTCAGATCTCTGTTCCAAAGACCCAATCCTAAGAGAATAACTGTAAAATCCAATCAAGTAGCATTGAAACACTTTGTGAGAAGTTCAAACTTACTTTGAAAGACTACAAGAAACAGGCATCTCCCAACTCCACTCAATTGGTCCATTTTCTGCTTTCTGTATTCCAGAAATAGCACCAGAAGGCTTTCCAGTGATTATTTTATACCTGTGATACATTATAAAAATAATAGAGACTTCAAATACTACCTCTAATACATACATAGGTCTCGTAACTAATCCTTAAAGGGGTATCAATAATATAAATCTAAACAACAGGTTGGCCTAAATTTGTAGGTGGTGTAATAATTAGGAAACCTCATTTCCAAGCTGACAGAGAGTGGTGCTAAAATAGTAGACAATGAAAAGGAAACACTTTGGGCTATGCTGGAGAAGCATCTTTGTCTACCTCAGGTCTGGGAAAGATTTAGGAGAGATTTCAGGCATCACTGAAGGAAGCTGAAGTTTTTTCCACAAAGTCAGATTTCCAAGGCAGTTAATTTTAGGCATTTACATGACTAACTTCTAGCACGTTCTATGGCAAGAGGTGACATTTAGCCACCACAAAGTCACTTGGGGATAAAGAAGGAAGGGGAGGTGGGCTTTGAGAAATTATTTTAACTTGGAAACATCTAGCAATTTGGATACAATTTGGCATTGTCTTAACTTTGCACTAACAGGATAGTATTTCTCAAATTTCTCATGAAATAAATCAGAAGCAAGAAGCTTTCTGCAACAGAAAATTTCAGTTGTGCCTTCTCTTTTTGGAGGACGAGGTACATACAAAACATATGTTCCTTGCTTATTTCCCAAGCAGATACAACAACAAGAATTCCTGTAGGATAATCACAGGATGGGCAGTTCTTTAGAAACTAAGAAAACTGAAGTCAGCTTTGCAAGGAGTACCAGAACAGAGATGTTATTGGCCTATTACAGTTCCCAAGTACCACCTTGCTTTATTTTTCAAATACAACACACAGAAAAACAACCAATATAACTAGAATAAGAAGAAACAGGAATCAATTCCAGCCAGCACATCACAGACACAACTTCTGTTTCCCATTCAGGAGCTACCCCTGTTATCTTCAGGCACATTCCACAACTAAGCTACTCAAAATATGTCAGTCTTGCAGGTAGTGCGTGCATTTCTAGACTGCCTGGGAAGACAATGATTTAAACAACAACAATTTGCAGCACTGAAAATCCATTTCAGAATAGCATAGTTTTGCATAAATATCCAAGTTATATACACCACACTGCAACAGACCAGCCTGGTGCTGTGGTGAAGGAAAGATGTGTGGAAAAACATCAGTATTTTGGGGAGCTCTGATGCTTAATTCAGGTCTTAAGGTGTCACACAGTAAAATCCTAGTAGAAGCAGAAAGCTTGCACTGGTTTTGGCTGGGACAGAGTTATTATTCTTCATAACAGCTCATATGGTGCTGTGTTTTGCATTTGTGACCAAAACAGTGTTGATAACACGGGGAAGTTTTTTTGACTGCTGAGCAGTCAAGGGCTTTTCTACTTCTCACACTGTCCTGCCAGTGAGTAGGCTGGGGGCAGGCAAGAAGTTGGAAGGGGACACAGCCAGGACAGCTGACCCCAAGGGATATTCCATTCCATATGACATCAAGCTTAGCAATAAAAGCCAGCGGGGGAAATCTGCCAGGGCAACAGCTGGTCACAGACTAACTGAGCAGCAGTTGGCTTTTTTCTTGGGTTTGTTTTCATTTGGGTTTAGGGCTGGGGTCTTTTTGTTTGGGTTTGGTTTTTTTCTTTTTTTTTTTTTTTTTTTTTTTTTTTTTAAATTTTTTTTTTTACAACCCAAAATTTTTCCCACACTTTTACCCTTGCAGTTCTCTTCCTGACCCCACTAAGAGGGAGTGAGCAAACAGCTGTGTGGTCCTCAGCTGCCTACTGGGGTTAAACCACAACAAAGTTAAAGGATGTTTTTCCTTAAATATTTTCACTATTTTAATGTTTACTGTATGTGTGTAGGATTTCTTGATAAAAAGCATGTCATGGACTGACTTAATTTACGAACAGAAAAAATTCTCCTTCTAAATTACCTACATCACTTCCTTGTTTCTACGAGGTCCTTCAAAAGGTCGGAAAGGCAAACTTCCTGTTGCAGCGTGGTAAAAGGTCACCCCTATGCTCCACAGATCAACTGTTGCTCCATACTTTTTCTGATGCTCTTTCCTCAAAACTGCTCGCTCGTACATATCGGGATGCTAGAGAGAAAAAAAACAGAAAAAGTAAGTTAGAATTGCTTTATGAACAATATAAAGAACTAAACCCTAATCTATCATATCACAAAAAGATAATTTGTCATTCTAAACTTACAGCTTTTTAATCAAAAAGCAGTTAGCTCGTATCACAGAATTTGCTTAAGTTATTCTGACAGAATATCACAAAAGTGTTCCTAAGTATGATAGACACTTATGAAAGCTTTTAAAAAAATATTTTAAAATTTAGCTAAAGATTGACTACTAGAATAAAACACTACTAAAGAAGGGGACAAAGCCAGTATTCCTCCAGATGATTTTGAAACAACAGAAACCAAACTGGAAAAAGAACCATAACAAAGAATATCAGTTACGATACTGCATGTGGGAAATGTGGCACAAAGAAAATTACGCCTGAGATGCTTGTATTGATGCTTCTCTGTCTGCCTCTTTTTGGTTAACTAAGATGGCAAGTGAATCTTAACTACAATTAGCATCATCCAAGTAGCAAAAATACAAACTGAAAAATCTACAGAGATAAAGGCAGAAACACCCATAAATAAAACACTGTTGTTCTTCCTTTCACACAAGGCAACAGTGGAAGTTGGACTCAGAAATTATCTAAAGGCTACTGTGCTCAGATCAGCAGAAGAACCAACATGACCCAAGGTGAAAAAGGTGGAAAGTTATAAAAACAATTATAATACAAAGGATTAAATACTAATGCCCAACAGTCCAACCTTCACCTATTCAACTCTCACCACAAAAGGTCCCAGGCCTCAAACATTTCTTCAACAAAAAGTGAAATATGGGCTTACTAAATACTCTTCTGTGCCATAGAGAGAAACAAATTGTTCATCATCTTCAAGTTCTCTTGCAGCACCAAAGTCTGTAAGTTTGTAAACAGACTGACCATCTTCACCTATAACACGCATTATATTGCCTGGTTTGATATCGCGGTGCACTGTTCCATTCTCCCGGAGATGATTCATCCCAGCCACTTCGATAAAAAACAAAACCAAACAGAATTGATGCACACATCTTGACACAGACTGCACAAACACTGAATTCTAACGGAGGCTAGGAAGACATACGTGTTTACTTTCTCAGTGGGGAAGGTGAGCAAGAAGGGACACTCAATTAACAAAAAGACAAGGACTAGAGAATACTCCTAAGCATTTTTGCCTTTTTTTCTTTCAAACAGCTAAATTACAGTATTTATTGCTCTCAGGAACATCTTTCCCTTTAAGTAATGGAAGGAAATTTTATAACAGGCAGACACAGGTAAACCTCATCATTTTTCTAATTTATTCTTCTGAGAATAATTATCACTAGGAATCAATCCAACGTGTGACAAATAATCTTGAAACAAATGCACAAAGAATTATATCAATGCTTTAAACAGAAATGGCTTCTTAATGCAGCTATCTATACCAATACAGATATAAATAAAAGATATGACTCCATATGACCATATTAATCTGTTCAATTAGTTAACAGTCATTCAAATTCCTCATCTCTTGCTGTTTCAAGATAAACAAAACAAGTAGGAGTTAGTTTCAGTGAATGAATTAGACTAAAGAACAAAGTCTACATACCCACATCTCTCAAAACAATTAAGAACTCAGACTCTGGCAAACCAAAGGCATTAGATGGCTCCTCTAAAACGGTATATAAACTCCCACATGGACAAAATTCCATAACTAGCACTTTGTGTCTAGTCGTTGTCTGGAAAAAAAAATTAAAAGTCTGTGACTATTGTGAAAATAATGTCAGAAATTACATATAACCGCAGGATGTTACTTAAAAAAAAAAAAAAAAAAAGAAATCTGTAGCTAGATTATAAATCCCATTCTGGTGATCTTCTTCTTCAGAAGGTGTGCAAGTGAATTTTCATATTGTTTAATGTATTCTAACTTGGAGAGGGAGAAAAAAAAATAAGAAAGCCTGCAGTTCTAGGCACTAAGAGGACTGACAGGTATTGATAGGTGGACAAATGAGAAACTACAGCACAGAAGAGCAGAGAGCAGCAATTGTTCTTTCCTCTTTACTAATCTTAGCATCTGAATCATTTCAACTGACCAGTCCCAGTTTCACCACAACCACTGCAATTCATACTAACATACAGTTCTACCTGTCCTATGTCATTATTTTAGTTGGTTGCAAAGCAAATGCATAAAATTCTCAAGATTACTGAAACACCTCCAGCTGTCAGTATGTATTAAATATTCATACATGTAGATAGCTTAAAAGTCCTAATTCAAGATAAAGCTTAGGACAGTGGCTTCTGGAGATGGCTTCGAAGAACCATAACTTGTGCCCAAACACTGAAAGCAAGCATATTCTTTCAACAACAACAAAAAAGAAAGAAAAACAAAAAATAGTGGTGGTTGGGTCAGAGTATTTATATCATCACCTATGTTATCACTCTTTAAAAATGTAACTTTATCCCCTATAGTTAAGGATAAAAAAGACAATTACTGTCATTACTACCATGCATCTCAGATGACAACTACAACAATTCATTACCTCTTCTTCGATGGCAAACAATTTGACAATGTTCTTATGATTTAGTTTCTTCAATACTTCAAACTCTCGCATCTGGACGTCCACAGGACGAAGGAAACTTATACTGTTAAACACTTTGACAGCATATAAATCTCCAGTTTTCTGTTCAAAACAAACAAACAAATTATTAATCAAACCTAAGCATAAGATTGTAAATGTACACATACCTATTATCCACACATTTTGAGATCTTCTGTTGTGCATACAAGCATACCCAGGTTAGAAATAGTTCAAAACAGTATTTTGTGTTAAGGTACAAATTAAGATTCTACTAAAAAAATTATGTATCTATTGGTTTAGTTTAATGTAAACTAGAAGCAAACAGACTAGCAGAATGGAAACTCAATGTTAGCCCACAAAATCTAAGTGCTTTAAAAAAAAACCAGCATAAAAAAGGCTACACATTTAAGAATGACCCATAAACTTAGGTGAAAAATTTTTCAGCAACAGGTACACCACTTGAAAAAATCAATAAGAGATTGTGACAGTGTGCTCCCCCTGCCCCGCCACGTGACCCTTATTTCCTGTAACCCTGTTCAAGCGATAACCACCAGTGGAGACCATAATGGATGATATCTGGTGTGGTCGTGATAGCTGTACCTCACTGAGCTCTCCTGAAACAACAGTGAGCTGCATGTCAGGATCTCCCCTCGAGCAGGTACGCTTCTCAAGGGTACTCCTCGAGGCTGAGAGATTCCTTGCCGCAGCAGATCCTCGGTAAGTGACCAATAGCATGCTAACTGCAAAATCCTAGCTAAGTGAAATAAAGGATTGATATATAAACTGTTGACCAAGCCTGAGTCTAGGACTGGATCTAGCCACACCTAGACTCCTCGCTGAGGAGTTTAGAAAGCAAGGGGGTCCTTTCTGAACCTCGTGGCTCAATGGGAGGGTCTCCCTGATAGTTTTGTGTGACCCTGGCCTATATGCAGTAAAAAATCAAGTGAACCTCACCATCAAATCTTGTTACATGAATGTCGCATTAACCTTTGAACTTTGTTAATTCGCTATTTTATATCAGTGAATACATTGTTACATCTCTCTCATGAGGGAAGTGCATAACTCACTTGGACTCTCTATCAGCGACAGAGACACACACGTACTACAGCTGAGAATCTTGGCTTGCTTCAAGTTAAGAAACAACTTTCGGAAGTTGAGCGACGTTCTCTTTTTCTTTATTGTTCTATTTATACTGATAAAGCAGTATTTTGTTTTTTCAAAGAAGGCAGTGTTGAGCACTACATACCGCTCAGGCAAAATCCTGAAGCAATTCAAACCCACATAATAAGTGACAGGAGCAGAGTCATGAGCTTAATCAGAGACTTAAGTTCTAAAGTGGGACTAAGCCCCAACATGTTCAGGCACCCACAGCACCAGCTGAGAGTGCAACTCCTGTCCCTGTCAGAGCAAAGCACTTCCCTGCACCTGCTCTAGGAATAAGCTTACATTACAGTCTTGTGTGTGACAGATTCTAAGGACAAAACCTTCCTGGACTTAGACTGGGTGTGTCGTACAACACACAGATGTGCACTGCTGGTGCCCAGGTAGAAGTTCTCTCCCATTGACAACAAGCTGCAGGTCATGTGCTCAGACTAGTGAGGGTGATAAGAGGCACAACCCTGAAACCATCAGCTTTACAAGGGAATCATTCCGTGCGGAAATTCACTCACCCAGAAGAGCACATTAACTGCTAAATCATTGCTTAGTGTTGCTTCACAGTTAAATGTGGAACATAGAAAAAACTGTAGCTTATATATAACTTCATACTGATTTCCCAGACTGTCATTTCTGTAAGAGAACATTACGTTTACAACTAGCCTTATCTTCATTTTGTGAGACATAGTGTGAAATGCATAGGAATAGAATGACCTACACAAGTAAAGGTCATTTTAGCCCCTCACTCAAGTTACAACACACACATCAGTATATCACTTATATGGCAAAACTACTCAAAGATGTACTATTTTGTACTGATTACTCAAGGCATGTCACCAAGAAGATGGTGTCTTAGATATGTATGAAGCATTGACTTATGGACAAAGACTAACAGCAACTTCATCCGATACAGTAATATGTTAAGAATATTTATATTATGGTACCGAATCATAAAAATAACAAAAAAAGGGTTTTAAAAGAACAGAGAAAAACTATGAAAAGATAATTTAACAAAGACAAAAATAACATATAACGTAATAAAAACTGATAAGACTTCTATTCCTATTTAAATTCTTAAGCAATGAGTATTTTTTTTCCATAAAACTGAAAAATGAAGGAATGAAGAATTAATAACAGTTAGAATTTTACAAGGACAAATAATGCAATATTAAAACCAAATCCTATGAATAACTGTATAGGTCTCTAATTCAATGGATGAATATTAAAAATTACAAACTAAGCATGAACAGTTACAAAGACATATTTGCTTTAGACCTAAATCTTCAACAGGTTTTTCTTGATTTCATAATGCTACTCACGTATGAAAAAAAAATCAGTTTTACATGTTACTCAGATTAGTAATTCCTCACACACCTTATGTCGTCCCCGGAAAACATTTGCAGTAGCTCCCTGTCCTAGAACGTCGGACAACAGCCAGAGGTAATTCGAAGTGCTCTGCATCTTTGCTCTTTGATTAGACAGCTTTCTTTTTCACCTTAAAAAAAAGGTTAAATATACTGAATTATAATTTAGTAAAATATATGAAAGGGACTTTATTTAATTAGAAGGGAAACCCCCCCCCAAACAACCACAACTCCAAAGACATATAGAAATAATTTAGAACAACCAAATAGAAGAATAAGAGGTGAAACAAAGAAACAAAAACAAGCTCAACAATCAAAACTAATGTCATAGACACAACACATCTCTGCATTTGAGGCCTTTACTCCCCAAACTATGTTTGAAAACTCAACTGGAAAAGTGAAAGCTTTATAATCCCTTTTGTGTTGTGCGCAGGTGTTTAAATGATAGAGTAACAAAAACTATAGGAGTCAAAAACACATGCACAAGGTCTTTTGAAAATAAACAAGACCTGAAATCAAATTTGATTATTCAGTATATATGCCAAAGAACAGGCATCAGAGATGACGGCAGATACATACACAGATCTTTCAGATCACTCTGGCTCTGGAAGTTGCACTCCAGTAAAACCGTAAAGGAACTGGACCAACTACTTACAAAAAGCTATTTTTAATTGTGACTTTTATCTAGCTCATTTAAGACAAGTATTTTCAGCTGCTTGCTAGAAACACGAATTACTACTGGAATAAATTAAGGGACATTTCTGTCATTTCTAAAATTTCACATTTGGTACGTTGCATAATTTCTAGAGACAGCCTGGCTTCTCCACCCTCCCTGAAACAGAAACTGACAGATACTCAGGTCTTCATAGATTCAAAAGAAAGAGAAAAGACGAGTTTGATTAAATTAAAACAATTTTAAAAAAATCATTAGAACTGCCAGAATTCCCCCCTTGCTAAAACAGCAGGAGCTGCAGGTGAATACCTTTACCTTTTTGGTTTAGTCAAAGCACTGATTTTTCCATTGAACCTAGTGAAAGACTCTAAGGTGAAAGATGCGGCTTCCTGGATCTAAAGAATCTTAAGAGCAAAATGGCAACCGGACTAGCGGAAGGTCTTACAGCAGCAGCCTTTCCTCTCAGCCTGGGAGAGGACTCTACATCTGCCTGTGTCAACTGACAAGAAACAGTGAACTGATACTCAAAAGAAATCAAAAAGCCTTTCCTGTAACTCCTGGAAGAAGAATTATGACTGAATTTCCTGTGCATGTTTATTATGAGAAGGTGGCTGGCACCGCCTTTGTACTGCTCCTGTTTGTACCCACGCCACATCACAAAGAGACAGACATTTTCTTGGACTTTAATCACATTTCTTTATGCGTAGCTACTGTGGATTTCATACTTTCATTTAGCTATTTCCTCATGTAAGATGTACAATTTCTTGCAAAGCCATCCCAAAACATCCAGGCAATGAGGTGCAGCATACAGAATGCAACAACACAGTGCAAAGACCTGACGTTAAACTAAACTCAGAGTCATGCAGCAACACCGTTTTTAAAATCTAAAGTTCTTAATGCCTAGAGAAGGGAAGAAAGGTTTTATCTCAAATCTGAACCAAAAAAACCCACCACCACACCCCAAACCTTTACAATTCTCAGTTAACTCTGACAAGACAACTTGCAAGAGTAGGATAAGAGAACTTCTCCCAGCTCGCAATTCCTGCAGATGCCAAAGAGCTATCTATGATGCAGACACAGAAAGTAAGGAAGAGGTCTGCAAGGAAATAATCCATAGCCCACTCTGTAAACCATTTGTAAATCTTCAAATTAAAAAAAATCCTCATAATTAAAACTCTGTTTGTAACAAGACAGCTGGCACATTACCAGTATACATGTATTTTGTCATTTATTTCAAAGCAACATTCAATAGACTCATACCAAGACGCAGAAACATAATGAATCCTTTCTAAGCAGACAGAAAGTGGGCAGAAGGATCAAGTAAACACACTTTCTTCACTGATGTCTATTCAAATGCTAAACATTTTAGCAACCTATTACAGGCTGAATTATATTGCCTGAAGTGATAAAAATGGGGTAGCTTATGTACAAGATCAGCTCTCTTCCTTTACTTTCTTCCTTTCTAATTAAATTTTCATGAAGGTCAATGGGTGAAAACAAAACAAAAGGACAAGCCTGTGCCAGATGAGTGCACTCAATGGATTTAAAAAAACCAGCAAGTCACCAATGAGTTCTCAAGGTCTGGGTTTTTTCACTCGTAAAAACTACAGATATAATTATGCCAGTATTAACCTCAGGGTAAATATCCAGCATGAAACCAAAGTCAGTGTTGCACTATTACACATTTTTTGGTCAAAACAGTATTTTTATAATAACAACAAAGTCTACACTCTTTTGGCAGAGATTTCACTTTTAAGGCATAAAGTCTCATTCAGCTTGAATTTTAATCTGCAAATTATAATGATCTGATTCAATAACTTATATAACATGTTAGACCTCCTTTAATACCTTTCCTTTCTTAGACTGATTCAGAACTGATCTTTGCTAAACACTCAACATTGTCAAGTTTTCTTTTCATATCTTCCGTTATCTTCCTAAATTAAATCAGTTTCATATTAAAAAAAAAAACAAACAACCTGTATGATTGGTCCTATCACTAGATTTAATGCTGAACTTTCTGTTTCTTCACATCTGGCTTATGGTCATCAAGTCTGGTACTAGATGAGTCAGAAGTACCTCACATATATCTAAAGGTATCTCTCCCACCAGCAGTTTGATTTATTGTCCCCCCATGACTCATTAGCATTTCAAGGGTTTGGGGGCTGCTTTTTAACGTTTTTTGAATATTTTTCTGCTTCTGGTGATGTTACTACTTCTTTATTTGTCAGCAGGGGGGATTTTAATAGCATTGCTAATGTGACTTTTATTTTAACTCCCAGTGCTTTGAAGCAGGAGTACTGACTGCTTCTAATTAACGTGAAGAAGTTTGCCGGTACCACAGGCATGCGGGATAAGGACGCAAAGCAGGTACTTCCCCCATTAACAGCTCCAATGTACAAGTTCACCAGGCAAGTAGGGACAGATGATGAAGTTAAAAGCGAAAGCTCTTTCTGTCTACAGGCAAGATCCTATCTGCCACCAAAGCTGGAAGGCAAGGTGCTGAGGTTCCGAATAAATGTCATGTTAGCATTACAGACTCTGGTAAATACGACGGTTTTATACTTTCCTGTATGCCCTTTCTTAACACCTAGAAAAGAAGTTTCTCCCCCTGAAGTTCCTGCTTTCTTCACCGGGAGTTTCCAGTCCGACAGCCAGGATCTGAATTACCGCAGCACCCTGCCCTGGGCCACACAAGCTGCTGCCTGAACTCACAGGGAGCGGCACACACTCCCGAGGGCCCGCAAAGCAAGCGGCCAGCCCGGCTCAGCGCTGCCCATCACCACTGCTCTCGGCGCTTCCAGGTCGCAACGGGGGAAGAGGACTCGGCCTCTGTCAGGAACAGAATCCCCTGGAAAGCTTTGGGGGGCCACAGCCTCGCCCGAGGGACCCAGCCGGCCCCACAGGCAGAAACGTGGGGTATGGAGAGCACAGCGCCCGAGCTCAGCTCCATCTAACAACTTCTAGAACCCCGAAAGCAATGCCACTACCCGAGGAAGGGTTTATACAAACCACTGCCAAACACATGCTGCGCGGGGCTTTTTCCCCCCCTCTCCTTCCAGTTACAAAAGCAATTTTGAGGGGTCGCATCAGCTGCGAC
>NW_010321465.1:0-6554 GCF_000700745.2 Antrostomus carolinensis
GAAGGGGGGCTGGGGGGTGGGAGCGCCCCAGCTCGGCCCGCGGGAGGCAGCCGGGTCAGAATAATGAATACGGGCTGGTTTGGAACTGATCTGCAGCTTGTTGGTCTTGTGTGCGGCATTTCTGGAGCCAGAGGTCTGTTAAATCCAGACTAAAGTGGGGAGAAGCAACGTGGGAAGCAGATAATTCCTCTCTCCTCACCCTGAAGCAGCGGGGGAGTTCATCTCCTGAATTCTGTCATCTTTTCCCATCGACAGTAACGAGATGATTTTTATTTTGATGCAGCAGCTCTAGTTGGCTAACTCACCTCATATATACACAGGTTTTATATGTTGGGTTTAACGCTGTTTTTTCTCTAGAGGAGGTTTTGAAAGGCAACAGAGTCCATGGTTTTGTCAAGCAAAGTTTTGCATTTATTGCCTTTTGTTGCAAAATGTTTTGCAATCAGAGTGAAAGCGTCTTTGTGAGCTGTGCTGGCCTGGTTTTGGCTGGGATGGAGATAACTTTCTCCTCTCCGTAGTTAGAATAGCGCTGTGTTTTGGGTTCAGCATGGGATTTGGTATGATAAGAATGTTGATAACAGGCTTTTGTTTTTTGGTGGTTGTTGGGAAATAAAGGACTTCCCAACTTCCCATGTGTTGTTAGTCTGCAGGTGCAGAAGAAGGTGGAGGAAGTATAGCCAGTCACGGATTCACATTGGGATTTGGATATGCTAATGGAACATTCCATGTCTTATGGTGTCATGCTCAGTACATAGATCAGGGTTGACCAGAGCGCTTGCTCTCTGTTCCAGGATTATGGATTTTTGCTCCTCTGGGATCACTCCCAGGAATGGGCTGGGTACTGGTATGTAGGTGGTGAGCAATTGCACTGCACATCACTTATTTGCATGTGCTGTTATTACTCTTATTATAATTATTTTAAGTTTTATTTTATTTCAATTATTAAATTGTTCTTAACCTACAAATCTCCTCCCTCCAGTTCTCTCCCATATTCCCTGAGGCAGAGCAGGAGAGTGAGCGAGCGGCTGTATGGTGTTTGGCTGCTGGCTGAGTTAAACCACAACATATGTAAATAAGAGGGTGCCTGTTCTTCCATTCCCAAAGGCAAAAATGATGAGTTCTGAATGCATTACATAGCAGATCAGAACAGAATCAAGTCCTAAGAAGAAAGAAAGAAGACAAAAAAGAGCTTGAATTACAGAAAACTCATACACATTTTAAAATTATACGGAGGGGTTACAACTTTTAAACATGTTAATACTGTATATTTAATAATTCATTTTTTACAGGTTGTTTAGTTCTGCTGAAGATGTTTTCTCCCACTGCAACACAGAGCATCAGTTTAGTGTTTGTGATGTAATCAAGAAACATGGTAAGTTTCTTTTCATTACTTGTTATTTCCTTCTGCATATCCACATTGTGTTTAAAATAAACTGTGAAGATTAGCTTGTTTCTGGTTGTAGCTGAAGATTCCAAGATTGAACAAGATGAGCTATTCTAGAAAAATGCTTCTATGTTATCTTTAGTCTGGCCATTTTTCAAATGCTTTATCTACTGCTGAAGTTCTTGACTAGTAACCAAGGTAAGAATGATCTCTGCTGGCTTGTGTTGCATCCCTGCTGCCTACTTGATGGACCTCAGCCAGCCCCCTGCATGCTGGGGGTAAGAACAATTTACATGATTTACTGGGAACTCTTGCCGACTGGTGACACTGTTGTTGGGCTCAGGAGCTTAGCAGAGACCAAAGTGGATGTATCCGCCAGGAGGTCAAGTAACTGGGCTTTACTGCTGGTGTCTTGGCTTGGTACTGTTTGCAGTCTTGGCTTAAGTTCCCTCAGGTGATGGTAGGAAGGTGTACCCTCCAATGTGTGTTTTGTGCTTTTCAAGTGAAGTTTAAGGTTGGCCTTCAGTTGGAGCTGCTCTCTGTTTATGCCAAGGTGGTGACTGAAGGAACGTACGTATAGGAGGATGTATGTGAAGGGGCGGTGGGGGGGCTTTGGAAGAGTTAGTAAGTACTGAACTACTGAGCCTGAAACTCATCTTGCTGCATGCAGAGGAAAGCAGGGGAAGGGGAGCAGTACTGAAGAAAGACTTTTTCAAGAGCATGCACTAAAAAGAGTGAGTGATAAGGGGATGGGAACTACGTGAAGCATTTAGAATTCTGCATGTAAAATTTTAAGATCTGGTCTGTTTTCCACCTAAAATCCAGTGGAAAGTATTTTGAGTTTATGCAGCATTCTTGCTGTTCTTAAGGAAAATACATAATTATATTTAAACTACTTTCTGAGCAAGGAGGCAGTTTGAAATCAATGTCAGGGTGTGCTCTTGATGAATAGAATCAATCTATATTTTACTAAGTAGAAACCTAAAATTATGAACAAAGGAGCACAACAGCCTAAACTATTAGCAAGGTAGCTAGTAGGAGATAAATGTGCTTGTCCTGATGTAGTTGCTTGCAGAATGAATGAAATCCCTGTTCATAAGCCATGTGTGCTCGTGTTCCGCTCTTCGTTTGCAGCAAATGTCTTTGTTCTGAGGGTGAGAATTTTCTGGTTTTATCCTAAAGAAAAACTTAAGAAGGTTGTCCTAGATAATGATGTACACCCCAAGGGGAAGCTGGATAATTGACTTAGTAATTAATATTCATATAATTTTAAAATGCATATGAGTTTTCTGTAATTCAAGCTCTCGTTTTTTTTTTTCCTCTTTTTTGTCTTCTTTCTTTCTTCTCAGGACTTGATTTTTATGGATACGTTAAACTAATAAATTTCGTTAGATTAAAGGTAGGTGTGCCACATACTGCTTCTGTAATCTGTGTCTGGGGAATGGGAAATCAAGATGCTGTGCTTACGGTTTGCTTTTTTTTTTTTATAAAGGTATGAAATTTTGTGTTATATTTCTAGAAATAAGAAATAATGGGAATTAAAATAGCTATTGATCATTTTATTTAGATGTCAATTTATTCTCATTTTAAATATATTTAAGTAATGTGAGTTTTATTATTGCTAGAAGAGGATGTTCAGACTTGCAAAAAGCCCATGGTAGGTAGTACGGTGTGAATTTATCTTGGTTTTTGACTCTGCTATCTTGCTCCAGTAATGGTTTCAGTCCTTGATAGTTGAAGTTTCTCAGTCCTTGCATGTGTGTTGGTGTAGAAGAGTCTTTGCTGAGAATATAAGCTGGCTAGACCCCAACTGCACTGTTAGTAAGGACACCACCTGATCTCCTGGGTCACAGAACCGAAAAATAATATCTGCTAAAATGACACCAGAATCAGGAAAGCTGGTGGGAACCTACAGTTTTAAGTTAGGCCTGGGTGTATTTTGTGGGTTTTGTAACTTTGAAGTATATTCTTAGTTTGTTTCCTAGAAGTTTGTTTAGATTTAATACCATCTTACATAATCAAGCACGTTTTACTTAAATCATCAAATGTTAAATCCTCAAATAGTTATTAAAGGCCTAACTAGCTGTGCAGAGTAAACACAGAATTAGAAAAACTGAAGTCCAGGATCTGACCTCTCCTTTCCTGATGAAGGATTAACTGGCCAAATGCAAACAGGAGGGACTATGGCATTTCTGAAATATGTCCCCACAGTGATGTTCATGTAAAAACACTTGCCATGATTATTATCTTTGTTGATAAGCCCTGTTGTGAGCTGTGGGTCTGACACAGTCAAACACCTGAGTAAGCGTGGTTCCTGGTAGCAGTGTAATCCTACAAGTATGCTTCAGTGTCTGCCAGATGATCTGCTGTGCTTTACTGCTTGTACTGAATCCCTTGATCCTGGAGCTTCCTGGGCTTTGGGACCCAGACTAGCTCATAGGAGTAGTCATGGTTGTAGTGTCAGTATACTAGGTGAGTACTTGTTGTCAGAGCTACTGTTCTTGCTTGTCATGCTCTAAAGTAGTATCTTTCTCAGCCTTTGCTGCAAAGCTACTTTAATAATACTCTTATTTATTTTAATGGATGGAAGAACAGATTATTGGCTTATTTTCTTGAATGAAATTGAAGGGCTGGTATTTTCGAAGAAACTTAACTTACAATGCTGCTCTTCTGTCTAGAAACCAACAGCAGCATATTTGAGTTCTCTCAGCAGCCCACTGCCTTGGGAAGGAGAGGAATATTTGAAACCAGAGCTAGAAGATGATCTTCTGCTTCAGTTTGGTAAATACATTTCAACATTTCAGTATGACCTTACTACGTTGTGGTGTAAACGCGGTATTGGCAAAGTACATGTCACATGAAGTATCATCAGTATTATTCAGATGACTTATGTACATGAGAGGCTACGTACTAGCTGAACTCCTGACGTTGTCATGCTCTTGAAATTATTATCACGTTATATATTGGTTTTTAATAGCCGAGATTTCCATAGCCTTGTTTTACTATCTGCATTCACTTATTGTAAACATGTTCCTAGTGCAGATGCTGTATGTAGTAATTAAGCAGGTCAAAGAGGCGCTCCACCCAAACTTCATTGAAATATTTATGAAGCTTTTAAAGCTGTGTTCTGCAGTTAGTCCTATCAAATTCAATGATGCTTCTTGTGAAATAAACTACTTTTAAAAATCATTCAAAGACAGAAATAACAACACTGAGAACATCATATGTTTATGAGCTGCTGTGGAGCAACATGTGACTGGTAGGTGTTTTTCATTTCTCCCCATTTCATCAGATATAGAAGATCTTTGTGAACCTGCAAATGTTTTGCCTTCTAATGGTTTAAATGATACCATGATGCTCCTTGAACAATTAAAACATGCAGAACACAGAGCAAGACTTGCAGAAGCAGCCTTGGCTAGAGCACAAGATGATCTTCAAAAAATGAAGTAAGTGTTTGAACTGAAGTTATTGGATCTTTTATTTGATGTGTTTTAGGCGAGATGAGATGTTCATGTTTAAAGACCAATAGAAATTCAAAGAAGTGGTAGAATGTAACCACAAAATAAAACTCCTGACTTGTGCTGGGACTGTAGGTTTCACTTTTATCTTGCGGATGATTAGTAAACATCTTGTAGATGATTAATAAAAACTGCATAAAACCTGCACAAATTAGAAGAGCAAAGTATGCTTAGGAAAGCTAAATAAGCACATGGCCCAGAAATACATATTTTGCTTCAGACCACTCTTTGTTTTTCAGACACTTTTCTCTTAGTCCTTGGATATGAATTTAAACATTGAAGATGTACACAATGGAGAAGAGGAAGGTATTGACAAATTAAATACAGGACTAAACCTTGATTGTTAATAGTAGAATCCAGTTACAGTTTAGAGAAACCCTCAGTTAAAATTAATAAAGCAACTTCTCAGCTACTTTTATTTTCAGTCTCAGGTATGAGTTCTGTTAGTAAGAATATTCAGTGCATTGCAATCATGAATCAGGACATCTCCATAGCTGTATATGCTATTTATAAATCTTAAGGTCTTAAAAATAGGGATTGCTGATGCTCATGGATAAAACCAGAATATAAACTTTTCGGGTCACACAGGATTAAATCCTGTACAAACACGTCACTTCAAGATCATACTGATTGGGCACAGAAAAATTGAATTTGTATTTAAGAGACTTGGAAAAATAATTCATTTTCTTTTGTGGGAAAGTAAAGCAGCAAAACCACTTGTTTTGTAAAATACATTTGAGAGTTTGTTGTGTATTTTGAGAGTGCATGCTTGATGTTACTAGTAACTAAGTGTACCAAAAGAAATTAGTGTATTCAAATCCTGTCAGCTGTAAACAATTATACATGTCAAAAATGAACACTTTAGTCTTCAACTGGGTTTAACTTTTGCAAATTATACTTTATAGCATTCAGCACTTTTCTGATATCTCTGTGTCCATTATGTATTAATTTAACATAAACAGTAAGAATGAATTAAATTTTTCACTGTACTTGGAAAACTTGGGGTTTTTTTTCTGTGTGTCTTCTTGTCTTACTCTTGTTCCTCTCTTTTTATTTGAAAGAAAGAAAAACCTTTTCAGGTCATCATTTCTTTTCAGCTCTCTAAACTTCAGCCAGGCTTATTATCTGCTGTTATAAAAGGGAGCCTTTAATTGTTCTTTGTCAGTGTGGGCTCTTCAATTCAGCAGGGACTGACTGGCTGCAAAATTAGCCAGATGTAGATCTGATGAAGCAGCAGAGTTTTAAATTATGGACAGATTAACTGTTTGCATTGTAGTAGCCCTCATGCTGTAATTCATAGTGATATTGATTCATACTGTGCTGTTTGTTGTATTGAGTCTGTATCTGCATCACACAGCCCAAAACACACGTTGTTTTGACCCCTGTGGTATTAGCTTTTGTACTAGAGAGTGCAAAATAGTTAATTCTTCCTTAAAACCAGAAATGAAGTCCGAATGTTTCACTGCTGGTATTTGAAAGCAGAAAATAGTCATTGCAGGAGGGTGATGGACGGAACATGGTGGTGCAGCAGCCCGGAGGAGCCTGCAGAGGGAGGTTGTGCACACTTAAAACTGGTTCTATTGTTGTCAAAGCCCCTGTGCAGGCTGGATCCCTTATCTCTTTCAAGCCCCTTCTCCCCCCACTCTTCCCCC
>NW_010321466.1:0-1382 GCF_000700745.2 Antrostomus carolinensis
TTGAGGTGTCAGGTGTGGCTCAGGAATGCTCCAAGACACTTTACCTCTGCAGGACTCTGCGGGGCGTCTCTGAAATGAGTACCAGGGTGGATGGTGCAAGACCAGCATGGATTTCTGTTGTGAGGCAGCTGCAGGTCAACAACCTTTTGACAGCCTTTAAAATGGGGGGAAAGTGAAGTGGTCAGTAAGGAATGTGAGTCCATGATGTGTTTACAAACTTTGACACAAGGTTAGCGTAAATCTGGTTATGGTGCAGACTGCAGAAATGGAGCTCTGGGGCCTAGTCAGTGTCAGCAACTTTCAGAAAAATAAATCAAAAAAAGATTTAAAAGACATAGAATCTAAAGCTTGAGAAACCTCCAAAGATCCCTCCCAGTCTAAATTATTTCCCATTTTTAAGGGCATGGTGGACAGGTGGGAAGTACCAGTGGTTTGGAAATTCTCATAGGAGTAGCAGACCAAGAGGTGAGTCTGTAGGTGTTGGGTATTGGTGTCACCTCTCCCTTTCTTGCTCCTGTCTCCTGTCAGCTAAGTGTGCATAAGTGATTTCCTGGCCAGAGCCACCCTATCTGGAGAGGGAGAGACAAGTGGCAAAAGAGCAACACAGCAGGAAGTAACGGAGCAAACAGAAAGGAGGTTTGTGGAGTGATGACTCATAAGGACCCACCTGAAGTACTGTGTCCACTTCTGGAGCCCCCAATACAGGAAAGACATTGACCTGTTAGAACGAGTCCAGAGGAGGCCACAAGGATGATGCGAGGGCTGGAGCAGCTCTGCTGTGAGGACAGGCTGAGAGAGTTGGGGCTGTTCAGCCTGGAGAAGAGAAGGCTCTGGGGAGATCTTATAGCGGCCTCCCAGTACCTGAAGGGGCTACAAGAAAGCTGGGGAGGGACTTTTTATAAAGGCAGGTAGTGATAGAACAAGGGGAAATGACTTTAAACTGGAAGAGGGGAGGTTTAGATTAGACATTAGGAAGAAATTCTTCACTGTGAGGGTCAGTACTGTGTCAGACACTGGCCCAGGATGCCCAGAGAAGCTGTGGCTGCTCCTCCCTGGAAGTGTTCAAGGCCAGGTTGGATGAGGCTTTGAGCAACCTGGTCTAGTGGAAGGTGTCCCTGCTGATGGCAGGGGGGTTAGAACTAGGTGAACTTTAAGATCCCTTCCAACCCAAACCAGTCTGTGATTCTAAGACTGCAAAGTGCTGTTCTTGAAGTGCCAGGAGAAGAGATGAGGTTTAGTGCCAGAATAGTGGGGGGAGATGGAGGGAAATTGTTGGAGAAAGGAAAGTTTACTGTTGCTGGTTCTTGTCCCACGTGTTCAAAGCAGAAATGCTAGAAAGCTCGAATGAAAGCACTTTGTGACTCCTGGGGTACTTTGCTAAT
>NW_010321467.1:0-13894 GCF_000700745.2 Antrostomus carolinensis
CACAGTACAGTTGCTCACCACCTGCTGATAGAGATCTCAGAGGAGCAAAAGGAACCCTGAACCTGAAACTGCAATCCTGGAAAAGCAAGCCTGAGCAATCCCTGAGAGAACACTACCTGCCTTTCCCGTCAGCCCTGGTTAATATACTGAACATGACTTAATATGATATGGAATATCTTATTGGCACATCCAGCTGTCAATTCTGGGTTTATGCTAACTACTACACTTTCCTCTTCTCAGTCCTTTGCACTTGCAAACTGCCTAAACATGGTGTCCTTGTACCTTATCAGCATTCTTCTCATAACAGATCCCAGACTGAAAACAAAACACAGTGCTTTGTAGCTACTAAGAAGAAAATTAACTCTGTCCTAGAAAAACCTGGAGATTTATTTACCTAGTCTCCTCAGAAACTGAAGCTTGATTGAGTGCTGATTAATTCACCTGTCACAGTAGGAGATAACTGTAGCTATCCTGTCTGTCTCTCAAAATCTGAATCCAAAACTATAAAGCAGTGTTTGGGAGGGTTAAAAAAATCCTAACAGCCTGGTAGCTAGAAAAGATTGATAGTGTTCACCAGTAACCTCTTTTGCTAGTCAGGTAGCAGTAACTCCTGTCACTTACCTGCTGAGGGCTCAAGTCAGAATAGCTTTTGTCTTGCATGCTGCATATCTCTGAATTAGACTGAATTTGACCTCACAAATAGAGTCATAGAAATGGGTGACCTCTAGAGGTCATCTAGTTGAACTCTGATTGAAACAGCTCTTGGCAACACTAGATTGGGTCAGTCATGGCTTTGCATGGCCAAGCCCTGACAACCTCCGCAGATGGGAGATTACACCATGTCTGTGGATGACCCCTTCTAGTGTTGCACTGCTGCCTCTTAATAAGGGGATTTTTATTTACATCTAGCTAAAAGCCCCTGAGTTGTGCTTCGCAGCCTCTTCCCCTGTGTGTCATTTGTTGCTGCTTTGAAGTGTTAGGTTCCTTCATATTTGTGACTGCAGTAAAGGTACTTACAAAGCTGCTGTTAGACCACCCCTTAGTCTGGTGGAGAGGGGGGTTAAATACACCAAGCTTCCTCAAGTTTTTAGGCATTATGCTGTAGACCTCTGATCATCTTGTCAACCTCTGCACAGTATCCACCTTGAACTGGGACACCCCAAACTGGACAGAGAATCCCATGAACAACCTCACCAGTGCTTAGCTGAGGAGGACAAGAACTTAGTCTGCTGGCCTTGCCTCTTCTAAGACTATGTGGTTTGTTGTTCACTGTACTTGCAATGCGAGCACACTGTTGGCTCATATTCAACTTGTCCGTCGTAATTCTTGTGTCCTTTTTGGGGGGCTGCTATTTCAGGCACTCAGTTCCTACCTTGTACTAATGCATGAGGTTATTCTGTCCCGCATGGAGAACTTTCACTTTTCCCCTTTCAACTTCATAAGATTTCTCTCGGCCCAGCCTTCAAGTTTACCATGGTCTTTCTTGTCTAAAACTCTAGTGCTTGATGTATCAACTCAGCCTTTACTTTCTACCCCCTGCCCTTCAACTTAGTGTCATCTGCAAATTTGCTGATGGTGCAGTCTGTTTCATCCAGATCATAGGATCATTTAGGTTGGAAAGGACCTTTAGGATCATTGAGTCCAGCCATTAACCCAGCACTGCCGAATCCACCACTAAACCATGTCCCTAAGCACCACATCTACATTTCTTTTAAATACCTCCAGGGAGGGTGGGTGATTCCACCACTTCCCTGGGCAGCCTGTTCCAATGTTTGAATACCCTTTTGGTGCAGAAATTTTTCCTCATATTCAATCTAAACCTCCCCTCACACAACTTGAGGCCAGTGAAGATATTGAAGAAAATGGGTCACAGTATTTGTCCTGGTGAACTCTACTTCTTGATAGCCAGCCATCAAACCATTTCTCCCCCTCTACTCTGCCCTGGTGAGGCCACATCAGGAGTACTGCGTCCAGTTCTGGGCTCCTCAGTTCAAGAGGGACAGGGATCTTCTGGAGAGAGTCCAGCAGAGGCCACAAAGATGATGAGGGGCCTGGAGCATCTGCCTTACGAGGAGGGGCTGAGAGAGCTGGGACTCTTCAGCCTGGAGAAGAGAAGACTGAGAGGGGATCTTATCAATCTCTATAAACACCTGACGTGCAGGGGCCAAATGGATGGGGCCAGGATCTTTTCAGTGGTGCCCAGTGACAGGATGAGGGGCAGTGGGCAAAAACTGGAACACCGAAAATTCCAAACAAACTTAAGGAAAAACTTCTTTACGGTGAAGGTGACGGAGCATTGGGACAGGCTGCCCAGAGAGGTTGTGGAGTCTCCATCTCTGGAGATGTTCAAAACCCACCTGGATGCAGTCCTCTGCAGCCTGCTGGGTTGGACTAGATGATCTGAGGAGCCTTCCAACCCCTAACATTCTGTGAAGCCCTGTTAGCCCAGCAGTTGAGGCAATGTGCAATCATCTAACTGTCATCTGCTCCCAGATGAGTGTGCTGTAGGAGACAGTGTCAGAAATCCTAGTAAAGTTCTGTTATATTCACTGCTGTCACAGCCTCTGTAGTCAGTCACTTCCTCAAGCTGGGTCAAGCATTTGGAGAGGGATTTGAAGAGGATATTCAACATGATCTTTCCAGCAACTGAGGTGTATCTGACTGTTCCTTGGGTCCTGTTCTTTGTCTTAGAGCTGTGGTTTTCCACAGATGATAGACTACAGCCTTGCAGTCACATCAGTCAACTCTGTCAGCATCCTTGAGTGAGTCCCATCCTGGGATGCATCTCGGCATTTACAGTTTTTTCTAAGTATCTCTAAACTGCTCCTTCTCTGCTGTTCAGTGTGCCTTTCTGGAATGGTGCTGGGATTTGGGACTGGCTTGGTCTATGAAGACTGAGATGAAGGCAGTGCTGGTGCTTCAGCCTCTTTTTATGTCTACTGCTTGGTTCCCTTCCCCGTTCATCAACAGACCCAATTTTTTCCTGAAGTTTGTTTCTCAGATAGCATTCCTGTAGAATTGTTTCTTGTTATCCTTGCTGTCCTGTTAGTCTTGGTTCCACCTGGGCTTTGGTCTTCCTCCTTTTTGTTCCATGGCTTTTGTCTTCTTTGTTGCCAGTCTTTGTTTATGCTTCTTCTGTGCATCCTTTTTGAGTCTTAATTCAATAAGACACATTCTGCTTAGCTGGGTGTGTCTTCTGTTGGAAGTTCTAGTGTTCCTGCACAAACACAGGGTAGTTCATTTGTGCACTCTGTTAAGTGTGCTTTACAGATCAGACAGACACTTCTTCTGGGCTCCTTTCTCCCTTTGATTCCCAAGGTATTGCATTCTGCAGTTCCTTAAATAAGTCAGTCTGCTTCATTAAAATGTAGAGTCTTAATTTTGCTTCTTCCTTTCCCAGCTTCCTTCTTGTGGTGGTTTGGGTGGATTCACCCTTTTGCTTGCAGCTTGCAGCCAAACACAGCCTGCTCTATCACCCTCCCGCCCCCCCTCACCCAGGGAGTAGGGGAGAGAATTTGGAAAGAGGGGCAAGGACTCATGGGTTGAGATAAAAACTATTTACTAATTAAAATAAAAAATGATAATGATAACAACAGTGATAACAGACTATACAAATGAGTGATACACAGTGCCCAACCCCCACCCTGTCCCAGCTAACGATCCCGGAGCCGAGACGGTCCCGAACCGAAACCCCGGAAGAGTGAGCCTGAGCGATCCCCGAGAGAAGTGCCCCGTCTTCCGGTCATCCCTGGTTAATGTACTGGCATGACGTGATATGATATGGAATATTTCATTGGCACAACCAGATGCCAGTTTTGGGTTTTGCTCCTCACTGCGCTTACCCTCCCAGTCCTAATGCAGCTGTGAAGCAGACAAACAAGGTGGCCTTGAGCTCCAGCAGTTACTAAAAACATTGGTACTTTATCAACATTCTTCTCATGATAAGTCTGAACTGAAACACTGAAAGTAAAATACTGCTATTCTAATTACTAAAAAGAAAATTAACTCTATCCTAGCAAAACCAGGACACTTCTGTATCCTGAACTCGGTTACCTCATGTTCACTGCGGCTCTTTTTGCTGTATTTGCCATCAGTTCTTCCTTGTTTGTGAGCAGCAGGTCAAGTAGAACTTCAGTACTGGCTGACTTTTATCATTTGTATTGGGGAAACAATCGCCAACACAATTAAGGAATGTCTTACACTGTGTACCCAGTGCTGTTACCTTCAGAGCTGAAAACTCTCATGTGAATGGTGATGTCTTGGGTGGTTGTTCACAGGTAGCCTTACACACGCCCTTTCTTGGTTAGGTGGTTTGTAACCATGTTTCCGGTGTTACTCTGATCTTGACCCAGAGACTCAATAGGCACAGGGAACTGCATTCATACACAGTTTTATACTGAAGCTCTGTGCACTCAAGGAACTCCTTTAGGTAGACAGGCAAAAAAAAAAAAAAGTGACTTGTATTCTGTTTCTTCCAGGCAGTCTGTATTGGCCCATGATAGGCCAAACGAGTTTTGGTGGTGTCTCTACAGCATCATCAAGGTCAGCTCTGGGCGAGCAATGGACTTCCCTGAGTGGTAGCTTTGGTCGGCAGGTCTGCCACTGCCCCCTGTCCCGCATGGGAGGAAATCTCCTATCATTAAAAATCTGTCCTTTCTTTTTGTATTGCTGGCCCTAATCTGATGTGCTGAACAAATATTCTGGCCTGGGCAGAACTCACTTATCTTCTCACTGCTGACAGGGTCATGGCCATGTTCTGTAGATTAGCAGCTGCAAGCGGGGATAGTGTTCTTCCAGTTGCCAGGCTTCACTATTTTCAAATTTTACCCATCTGGGAGTTAATTTCCTGTTCCAGTGCTGCTTTGATCCTGCCTTCCTCTTTGATCTGAAGGGGCTTAGGCTCTTGCTTCCATAGAACCTCTTCTGAACACAGCTTCAATCCCCTGTTCATTATCCCTCATCCAGAGATCCTGGCCTCACTACTTCTTGCATTTCCTTCACTAGGTGCTGCAGCATGCACCCCAGAGGTAAGGCTGCCATCACTGCAGGGAGGAGCTGTGGTGGTTTGGATGGATTCACCCTTTTGCTTGCAGCTTGCAGCCAGACACAGCCTGCTCCGTCACCCTCCCCCCACCCTCACCCAGGGAGTAGGGGAGAGAATTTGGAAAGAAGGGCAAGGACTCACGGGTTGAGATAAAAACTATTTACTAATTAAAAGAAAATGATAATGATAACAACAGTGATAACAGACTATACAAATGAGTGATACACAGTGCTCACCGCCCACTGACCAGTGCCCGTCCTGTGTCGGCCAACAATCCCGCAGCCGAGACGGTCCCGAACCGAAACCCCGGAAGAGTGAGCCTGAGTGATCCCCGAGAGAATGTGTACTGTCTTCTGGTCAGCCCTGGTTAATGTACTGACATGATGTGAGATGATCTGGAATATCTCACTGGCACATCCAGATGCCAGTTCTGGGTTTTGCTATGCACTGCGCTTCCCCCTCCCAGTCCTAACGCAGCTGTGAAGCAGCCAAACACTGTGGCCTTGAGCTCCAGCAGCAACTAAAAACACCAGTACTGTTATCAACGATCTTCTCATAATAAGTCTGAACTGACACACTGAAACCAAAATACAGCTTTTCTAATTACTAAAAAGAAAATTAACTCTATCCTAGCAAAACCAGGACTGGAGCATCAGTCACTTCTTGCAGATGAAGAGCTGGATTGCAGTGTCCACCCTCAGGAGTTAACAGCTTGGTAGGGGCTGCTGGAGTACTGGGCGTGATGACCCCAGTGGAGAGAGGGGATTGTCTCTTGTGTTCTCGTCACCATTGTAGATCTTCCTCTGTGAGCACTGCTCCTGGATCTCCTGAGTGCCACTCCTGCGTGCCAACTGCTGTGGCATGGCCTTGTGCCTCTTTGACTGCTTATTGGCAGCACCTTGTTTGCTGGCACGCTCCTGGTAGGAGCTGAAGAGGAAGCTGGACTTGGTTCTGCTGCACCCCTTGGTGAGGCTCTCCGTGCAGCTGGGGACTTTCATGCTGTTTGTGAGCTGTGGCTCCTCTCTTCAGCCCTGCTGTGTGCTGCTTCCTCCTGAGCTGCTGTCAAATAAGGAAAACAGCAAGCAACAGTGGGAGTGAAGAAAACAAGAAAGATGAGGACTGGTGGAATAATATAAGGGATTTTTGTGGGTTTTTTTCCCTTCATTTAAAGTATGATAGCTCACTTATGTGCAGTCTCCCTAGAATTCACTATTTTTCACTGCTGTGTGGCTCTCTAGCCTCTCTTACTGTTGAATTAGCTTCCCTTTTTCCAGTGCCTGACTCTCAGAAGCAGTTTGAGCTGCCTTCTTCCCTTGGGAGGGTGGTGTTGTTGAAAGGTATTTGGCTTAGTTCAGAAATAAGACGGTGCAATTTGGTTTGCTTTAACTAATTGGAGGATTCTATGTTGCTTCTGATTTTGAAGCTTATGAATGATAAACAACAACTGTTCAGTTAACGTTTAAATGCTTCCACAAGCATAAGAAAAACTTGAGTGAAACTAATATGTCCTAATCTGCTACGAGCATATGCAATAATGCTTCTGCATTTGATGTGTGAATATGAAATAATGCTTTTATTTTTCCCCCTTCCCATCTTTTCATAGGAGCAGCCTTTACTGAAGGGTTATCAAGTGGTTTGAGCACTTCTGTGGCTGTATTTTGCCATGAATTACCTCATGAGCTAGGTAAGACCCCAATATTTCTATATGCTCCAGGTATAGGTACTTACAGGTACATTTGGAGAATTATAAGTTACTTTATTCTGTGGCACAATAAAATCTGATCAGAAAACTTCACCTGTGTCAGATTGTCTACTTTTTAAAGTTATTTAAATAATGTTTTAATTCTTTTAAACTTTTAAAAATCTAAATATTTCAGCTACTTGGTTTAAAACTCGGTGTCTCTTGCAGTTACTTACAACTTGTGTATAGTTCAGTTGTATTTTTTTATTCTCCTTAGCAACATAAATCATGAATTGCAGGAGAATGCACGTCAGAACTTGCTTTTCTCACATCTTTGTTTAATTTTCTTCTTGCGTTTGTGCTGTTGAAAGGAAGATCACAATTAGTCAAATTCCTTTCTGCATAACATTTGCTGCTTTTTCATTAAATCTTGCAAAGAACTGCTGTAGCTCTAAATTATTCCTGGAACTACTTAGAAATTTTTACTAGAAATAATTTGTCTTTAAAGCTCAAGTGATTTAAATTCATGATCATAATTTCTCATGGGAATGCACTTGTCTTATGTTGTAAGTTCAGTATTTGTCCCTTTTGCAAGGCAGCCCACGAGAACAGGATGTAGCTGTTTAGTTTAACTTGGAACAAAGCTGATCCTCTTTCCAATTGTCAAATCACTTTGAATGTGCAACTGCTATTTCTTCCTTAGCTCTCATGGCCACAGTCATACTTGGTGTATACGATGAGGAGAGAACAGTTTGCTTGCACTTTTTTTAAGGTTTAATTCCCTAGAAAGTAGAATGTTCAATTTTATTTAATGGAGCTTGTACACCAGTATGTATATACATCAAGCTGTTCATAAAACAGTTTGATATATTTGTCTGTCTGTACAATAATGTTATACAAAAATACGTTACTGTGGAGAAAACATACCTGGTTTTATGACTTGGGAGGAATTGAGTCTTGTTCATCTTAATATAAATTTCATGGGAATCATGGAACTTGTATTAATTACACATACTAGATGTTGTTAGTACAAATATACAAAATAAATTCATGTTATGAATCTGATAATTTTACATTTAAATGTTCTGTTGGTTTTGGAAGCAAGACAAATCTTAAAATTTCTATCATGCTGCTTAAATCAGCTCAGAAAACTTGATAGAAATACTTTCTTTAACAGAGGACATGAAGTAGCATAGGAATACTGAAGCAAATGGGACTAAATGAAGTTAGCTGGGGATAAAATTGGTTAATTCTGTTTTTAATGTTAAACAATGTTTATAACATACCAGTTCATCTTAATTGCAGTACCTTGTAGGGAAAAGCTGTTGTAACAAATTACCCAGCTCAGCTTTGAAGATTGCTTTTGCTTACTTTAACTGGCGATAATTTATGTTTTTATATAGAATCCATTTTATTTCCAAATAGTAAACTTATATTATTTTACTCTGGTTTAGATCTAATTTATCTAAACAAAAAAATTCTGTTCTGAATTAAAGAAAACCTGTTTCTGGCTGGTAGGCTATCATCCCTTCAAGTAAAAATAAGATGTTAAGGATCATTTACAGAAATTAATACAGAAATTATTTATAAATTTATGAAACAGCTAGACTTAAAGTACAAAGAGCAGTTACAGAATAATAAATGGAATCATCACCATCGCTGTATGTACTTAAATGGGAATATTTTATTTTAGAAACGTCTTTATAATGCTCGTGTGTATCAGCTAGTGCAGTATTTTAGTGTTTGCTTAAAGGCAAACTACACTAAAAGCTGCTTCTTAAAAAAATCCTAAGACTTTAAGGTTATAAGCTTACAATGATTGCTGTTGCGCTGTTCTTCGTATGTGCTTTTTAATTTTCTGCCCCCAGTGATTTCTGATTGTATGAAGGAAAAAATAAGGCAGACAACAGCATAAAAACAGCTTAGTAATCTTGTAAGTAAGAAGAGAGCTCATGAATACTGCAAGAGTTACCTGAGGATGAAAGCTTTGTTTTGTTTTTCCCTGTTGTAGGAGATTTCGCTGTACTTCTGAAAGCCGGGATGACTGTCAAGCAAGCTGTGCTGTATAATGCTCTGTCAGCTATGCTGGCCTACCTGGGCATGGCCACCGGCATCCTTATCGGTCACTACGCAGACAACGTTTCAATGTGGATATTTGCACTTACGGCTGGCTTGTTCATGTATGTGGCTCTTGTGGATATGGTAAGTGGCTAGTCCTACTTGAATTTATACAACATAGTTTAAGAATTAATGCTAACTGTATTTTCATATCAAAATAAATCTTCCATCTTTTCTCCCTCAGTTAATTTTTTCTATGCTTGAAGGTGCTGATGAGTACGCAGTGTAAGTGCTCGGCTAAATGTTCTGGGGGAAGATTGCTTTTATTTAGATTACTGTAGGAACAGAGATTGTTTCTCCCTTAGTTGTCAAACAGGGGCAGTTAACAGCAGTAGAGTAAAAAAATCTGCTTCTGGCAGTGGCTGGTATAGCTGACAGCCAGCAAGACTGCAAGTTGCACATTATTGGTGCCACCAGACATGCTTTGACTTTTGTGTTAAATCATTACTGCTTCTTGGGATGAAGACAGAATTGCTTTAAAACCTGTACTGTATCTCAGAAGCACGTTTGCACAGAAGTACAAAGAATTTGGTGGATGTTCATGAAAGCTTAACTAGCTTAACAAAATTCTTGTTGTGGCTTGATTAAATCAATTGGTAAATAAGACAGCCATTTACTCAGGATATGGTTAAGACATTAGCATAATTGTAATGAAAACAGTAATTAGAACATTACAGATTCTCTCTGTCTCTAAATATGAAAGTAGACTCTGATAATGTTGTTCATGTTGAGTGACACCTAATTCAAGGAGTAGTATTAATGCAGCCAACAGGAAAGACTAGAGGAGTAAGACCCTGCTGCCTCATGGTTGAAGAACTGGGTTTGATGCAACTGTTTATTTTGAAGATGTTTGACTCTTTCTTGTTTGTTTAGGTGCCTGAAATGCTCCACAATGATGCCAGTGATCATGGATGTAGCCGCTGGGGATACTTCCTGTTACAGAATGCTGGGATTCTTTTAGGTTTTGGGATAATGCTGCTTATCTCTGTATTTGAACATAAGATTGTATTCAGCATTAACCTGTAATCCTGGTTGCCAGGAAGAGAGCTTGGTGTTAAATTATAAGTGGTAGGTTTTTTCTATTAAATTCCCTAATGGAGAGGTACGTTTGATATAGACTAGATATTTTTATTGAAGTGCTTTGTGTCCCTCCCTCCCTTTTCCCCGATAGAAATAAACACTGTAAGGTTTTTTTTACTTAGGATTTAGCATTGCATATGGTACTGTGGAGAGTTGTACTTCGTAGAACATGGTGAAAGTGCCAAATCTATTAAAGGAGTATTGTCTGGGGGGGGTTGGGCGTTTTTTTAGTAAATTTATTTACTGTATGTAATTATATGTAACTTTTTTTTTTTTTTTTTACTTCAATGGTTTTGTTGGTTTACAGAAATAAAACGACAGTGGTTTTTATTTTAGCACAATTGAAATCAGTGGATACAAAGCACAGTGTAAAGCAAGAAAAAGACTTGTAATGGTTACCATGTGTTTATATTGGTAGAAACTTGTCTCTTCTGTGTCCACCTAGTTTACAGGGAGTGGCAGATGAGTCCACTCCATCCTTTTTTGTGGTGGTTCTTCTCTCAGTAGCTTGTGGGTTTTTTTATGTCTTATTCCATTTGGTTTCTACTCCAAACAAATTCTTGTGAAATCCTGTTTTAACTGTTTGCACCAAATATCTTGCCTGTTTCATCCCTTCTCCTGTGAGTTGCTCTTCATCAGTTTCTCAAATCAATGCAAGTACAGCTGTTGGATAGTAAAAGCATAGCTCCGGCTCTAATAGACATGAATTCCATTAAAAAGACTTCTAAAGTACTGCTGTATCCCACTTATGCTGCCTGAAATGGAGAAGGTGTATTAAAGTCTGTTTGATATATCAGGGAGGAGTGCTATAGGCTGAGACAAACAGTCATTTACTACAACAGCTTTCGTGAGTGTTGATTTACTTCAAGAAATGAGCTGAGTGGGAGAGCTGACCACTTCTAGTTCGGTGTGATTGCACACAATAAACCTGTGCTTGCAAAACAGTTATATTCTTTGCAACAACTAAAACTGAGAAATCTGAAATAGCAAAATTTCTTTGACAGCATGTATAGGGAAGCAGCATGTTAAGGGTGTATACGTAACTGTGTAGTTTGAAATTAGTTTTAATATTTTAATCACTCTCAGAGTAACTGAAAGAAAGAAGGATGAAAAAGACAATTGTGAAATAAATAAATTCTGCATTTGCAGGAAAGGTGAACATTAGACAAATTCTGTGGAATTAATAAGTAACAGAATTGTGCTATCTTAACTAGTTAGCTTTAAAAATAAATAAATAAAACAAAACTTATTTTTTATTTTGCTTCAGCTTTACCACTGCTTGAAATCGTCAGCTGAGTAAACAAAGAGAAAGTGTTTGATAATACCATATCTGACAGGTTCAAACAGTCAGGTATCTGTTTGTCTGTCATAAAATTAAAGCCAGAACTACTGTATCTCTTCAGAAATAGATGTTTGGAATGAATTGAGAAGTTTTGTTGGTTTTGGGTTGGTTTTTTTTAACTAGCTAAGAAATGGGGATTGCAGGATTTTCTGCAGCCAGTGGAATATTAGCCTTTCCTCCTCCTTCAGTCTTTCCTCAGGTTAACAAGACTGAGATTTTATCTTCTTTCCACAGTGATGAAATACTCTTCCTTGCCTCTTTTGAAGTTAGGTGGTAGAGAAAGGTGTACTCCCTTCAGCTCTGCTAATGTATCCTGAGGGCAGCGCTAAGCTGTGATGAGGTCTTACCAGTTCTCCCAAAGCAGTTGTTTGGAGAGAAGAACAGACTTCTCTTTTTGGGAGCACTCATTTTTCTCCCCCAACTTACTTTCCCTCACTAGAAACTACTCTGGTGCTGGGCTTTCATCTCTAAGAACACTGACAAAATACAGGTATGTGCATTCCTTCCCTTCATCAATCACTTTACACTTTGTGTTTCTTTTGTTCCGTGCAATTGCATTTTGATTAAACCTCTGGCCTTTTGTTGGAAGCACACATCTGAACAAAGGGTAGATGCAGTCTGCCAGAGGAGTTCTTCAACTTGAGGTGCAGAAGAGTCATGCCACAGTGCAGTAGCCATCTGCTGCATTTTTGTAGCATCTCCTTGATCATCCATCCTGTGCTCTTTTTCTTATAGCAGTTCTATTCTAGTGTTCCCAAGCTTGAATTGGTAGTAACTTTGTGTATGATGAAAAATGATGTACCCATTGTTTTTATATCCTCCATGCTTTTAACTGTTTGTTCATTTGAACTGCCTCTGAAGTGATGGTACTTTTTTTTTTTTTTTTTTTTCTCCCCCCCAAATGATCTAGATTCTTATGATACTTCTGCCCATTCCTGCACTATGACAGTTTCCTGACTTTATGGTAGCTAAAACACAGCTGCTGATCTTCATCTTTCATTTGCCTGAATACCAGAATCTTTGGCTCATCGAAAGCTGTTCAGTCTCTGGTGTGTGCATGTTGCTGCTTTCTTTTGAAAAACAAAAAGTTCAACCCCACCCCAACACAAACACATGCACATCTTTGCTGAATTTTTAATGCCTTGACTACTGCCTTTTCCTATACTGACCTCCCTTCTTGGCAGTTCCCACCTCATTCCAGATATCTCAAAATGTGGCTACTTTTCCTCTGGAAGTCTCTTCATCGTGTCTCTCTATTGCAGTTGAACGTGCGACCCTTTGGAGTTGTCTGACGTGACACTGTCCTGTTTCAATGAGTCTTGATTTTGCTGGGGGTCATTGTGTTGGTCACCAGTGGAGCCAGTGTCCATCAGTTTGTGCTCCTGTACTGCTCCTCATGAGCAAGATGTGTTCCTGGCAAAAAAACCCCCAAAACCTTAGTATGGCTTCATCCCTGCCTTCCCTCCAGATCTCTCATCACAGCTCTGTTCTGCTGAAATGTGGTGTCTGAGATGTGACCTCACTGAATCCTAGTGGGTTTTGTAGGGCTTGGGCACAGTCTTCACCAGTGCTCTGGTAAACCACCATGAATGGTCACTGCTTTAGCATATGGGCCTTTCGCCTTTTGTTCTCCACCCTGGGCTGTTAAGGAAATCGGGCATGCTGCATCTTTTTGGTCATGAGGTATTTCAGACTTGAGTGGGTCCCAACTCAGATCACTTTGAATTTTTTTTGCTAGTGGTTTCTGTTAGCCTACAACCTGAATACACAGCTGTGAGTTCAGTCGGGCTTCTCCAGGTGGTGAACGTGAAGGAGGAAGCAAAGCGTGTTGCCTAAGAGATTTTCTCTTTTAAGAACAACTCAATGATGGATATAAATCTACAACTTTCAGTCAGTTCTTGGCTGGCTTTTGATATAATCAGCTGACAGTAAAGTATCTGCATATCAAAACACACTGCTAATGTAACAATGTGAAAAATAAATTGCCTTTAGAGCACGTGGGCAGAAATGGCTTGGGAAGCTAGACACAAACATATCCCATTAATCCTTGTTGGCGAGAGGTCTGTGATGGACAGCTGTCCAAACTAGTAAGTGAGAAGACTATGGAGTAAAACCTGCCGACAAGATGACAAAAGTTTGTTTTGTTTTTTCTTTGTCAGCCTTACAAAACAGAATCTGCATCTGTTGCAATGTATTTGCAATGAAAACACTCCTGGTTTGGCAAACTGATGGGGCAGAGCCTCTGAGCAGCCCTTGGTTTTTACGCATATAATTTTCTGCAGCAGTTTGTAACACGGCTGGCTATTCCGGCTGATAAAAGGAAGTGTCTCTGCTTTGCATATCTGTCTGTATCTTAATTATGTACAGACCTTAATTTTATATGTTGTTACAGCTGCCTTATTTAGTGCCTGTGCTAGATGTGAGTAAACAGAATAGGCAAACAATGGTGGAATCAAAGTTATTTTCTCTGTAACTTGTTTTTCTGATGGTTTTGGCCTGTATGTGTCCAGAGGAGGTGGGGTGTGTGGTTACTGTGGGCAGCAGAAGCCTTTCGGGTTCAGGTGCCAGTTTGGTTTCTGGGCTCCTCTGGGAGGGTGCCAGATGTTGTGGGGGAACCTGGCTGAGTTCG
>NW_010321468.1:0-27507 GCF_000700745.2 Antrostomus carolinensis
AAGATTTGAGTCCCGTGGTAATTCTCTACTCATCTATTGCACATAAGGTGCAATAATAAAACAAATTCAAATTCTAATGAATGCCAAATATTCACCGTTCTATTCTGTCTGGTTTGTTTTATAAAGGAGGTTGGGGTGGGGAAAGGCAGCAAGCTAAGAGAGGTTCAAAGCCTTGAAGTAGTACAGTTTCTTGGTGGAATATAAAGGAAAAGGTACTGCAGTTTCAGCAACTACTTTTTAGTAGTATATGCTCCTAATCTTGAGACGCAGATCCAACAAGAACTAAAAAGGCAACCTGCTAATTAATACGATAATATCTTCTCATTGCAACACACTACATGATAGTAATTACTTTGAAAATTATTTGGTTGTCACAACTTTGCATTTTGGGGTGGGGGAATGTGGACAACAGCACACAGAAAAAGACCAAAAAATGGGACTAAAAAAATTCAGAGAAACTTCACCTCAGAACTGGTCAGACTACACCTTTTATAAAGGTATTGAATGATACTCACAACATGCAGCTGTTTCTTTTGGGTAAAGATTATTTTTCCATTTCTTTAAATTGAGAATATTTCTGTATCAGAAAATGTTGTTTTGTTTTGTTTTTTTTTTTTAAATAACCAAACCACTATAATATTTTTCATATTTCAGCATTTCATAGTAGTCTCTTCATATTTCAGTTGTTTTTCTTCATCATATAATTGCTGCTTCCCATATCCACTCAGTGTTCCATTAGTGTATTTTTCAAAAGAGCAAAGAAAAGAGTAAAAGCGAGAGGAAAGAATGGACAAGGACCTCTTACTCCTTTACACCAACAGCTTTTTAGTGGGTTATTTGTTGCTTCTTTCTTTCTTTTCTCTTTTTTTGAGTGCTCTAACAAGAGCTTTAGAGAAAATAAGACTTTTGAATGCTCTTGTAAAATATTGTTGCTCTGTTCTCACTGTGAAGCAATACTTTTTAATATTTTGTATACACTAACGGAGAGAGCTACACTTTTTGTTACGGTCACCAGCATTTGAAGTGGAAGAGATGACTTCAAAATTATTAAATCAGTTATTTTTTTAATCATGTTTGTAATTATATTATTTACTGGTTACGCTGCAAACATTTTTAGTTCATTGAATGCCAGCTAAAGCTAAAGCAATTTTTTTTTCTCATTTTACATATATCTATGACCTTTTAATACTGTTTTTTTTTATTCTCATGTTTATTATCAGTCATAATAGATGTTGCAGTTTTGTGTTGTGGGTTTTAGTACAAGACTTACAAGGCTCATGCTAATGCTGTCTAGACTGTTTCTATTTAAATTGTGAGAACGTGACCTACTTTCATCTCTGTCACTGCATCTGCAGATTCTCTTATTCATGTCATATTAATTCAGCCAAGTTTAATGATTGTCCTGCCTCATTAGTTGGACTTGTAGGACACATATGGGAGACCTCAACTGGGCCAAAACTCATTTTTCAATCATGCCAAGAATATGTCACCATATTTATCCAGCTCTTCGTGACCTGATGATCTCAAGTAAATATTTCTTCCAGTTATTACTAATGGTTGCTGAGATACATTTTGCAGAGTTTAACAAAACTAGTTAATGATGGTCTGTCCATCTATATTTTTAATGATGAGTGACTAATATCCATTCTTACACGTGCAGATGCAGAAACAAGAATTGCATTTTAATACCGACTCATTTTTTTTCTTTGAGTATTGAATAGAAGACAATCTTTCACTTTCAATTTGTGTCTTAATGCTACGTTTGATTACAGCTCTTGCCAGAGTTTGATGCCTTTTGCTCTTTTGTAAATGTAGAAATTTCTTGAGTCTTGTTCGTTGCTATTTGCTGTTTTTCTTACTGTATATTAAAATAGTAAAATAGAAAGCTTGTCAACATATTTCACTAAAGAAAACTGGAGTGGACATAAGATGTTTCAGATAGTTGTCCATGAAAGCAGCTGGATTTGTCAATTCAGTATTTAGATCCTCTAGAATATCTCAGCAATTTCGTAGTGAAATTCCCTCATACTCTTCTTAACATAATTGCAGCATTATCAGCTTCAATTCTCCTATTATTTTCATAAGCACTACTGCTTTAAATATGCATGGTATGGAACATAATATTTCTTAATTATGACTAGAGAAGAAGATAAAAATGCCTCAGGTTACTCAGTTAGTAGGTTGAGTTAATAATAAAGTTTTATGGGTAACTTCTTACTTGATCTTTCTGCCCCCAAACTTGTCTGTTCTTATTTTAAATACTTAGGGGTGGTTTTCAAGGAGTTGAAGAGTGAAATTATTGCATCTTAAGATGGTAAATTTGCCTTAGTTATTGAAATGTTGCATGTTTTGTGGAGATTATGGTTCCATAGCAAGATTTAGTTGTAGTTTATTGCTGGTTATTCTTACTACCCTGCACTTTAGTGAAATAGAAACACAAACCACTTCTGACGAGGAGTAATGTATATGCAACATGAGAAAAACGTTCTGAAAGTCGGGTACTCGGGTATGTGGTAGAAAGAGACTTAACTGGGAGGTTCAAGCAAAGGACTTGAACTTCATGTGCTGATTTAACTGCGAGGTTCAAGCAAATAAGTTGAACTTCATGTGCAGATTTAACACACTGCTATTGCAGGTTTTACAGATGCAATGGAGGAATGCACTATTGCAGTTCCCAAAGCAATAGAACACTATATTACAACCAGAAGCAACTCACAGATAACCACAGGCACACTAAACATTACACATGTACAAACTTAAAGCATAAACAATATTCACTGACCCCTCCAGGTCAGGGTTCTCAATCCCAAGGAAGCCACCTTAACCAGGGCCCCCCAGTCAAGGAGGGAAGGGTCTGCTTCACGAGTCACCTGTGGAGTTGGAGAAGTGGCTCCCACCATTTCTAACCTGAATCTTAGGGTTTTTATCCTCTGACTTGCATAATGGTGTGTATGACTACGCCCGAGTGGATTATATGTTATCTTCAACAGTGTGATGGAGTTTCCCCTTATTGATCTTTATTTTGCTGGTCTGTGATTTTTTGAGTACACAAGGTTGTCCTTTGAAACTGAAGCTGAAACCCTCCAGCTTTTCTTTACCTTGCTTCCTCAGGCAACTGAGCAGCGGTTGGATTGAGACTCAGGGCAGATTATTTGTTAAGGGATTTCAAGGCTCAACTCAGGTTTTGGTTTTTTGAATGGTGTAGCCACCACCCTGTTTATTTTAGGGCTTATCAGACAATCCAGGGCTGAGCTATGAGATATCTCTGCAGAGAGACAGGGCCTCAGGGCAATCCAAGGCTGAGTCACATTTGTAACCCCTCCGTGAGTCACCTGTGTGCACTAGACATTGTGACCCTTGTTTGTGAACTATGAGCTGGACTATCCATAAACCTAGTCTTGCTTAAACATGCATACATGGATGGGAAAAAATTTAAGAATAACACTTTTGGTGACTTTAGTTGTGCAGAAAGCAGAAAATAGAAAACTCATCTGGAGTTCAGAAAGTGGATTGTGAAAGAAATAAATACTCCTTGCCTAATCAGATGTTCTAGGTGTGGTCACTAATTATTAGAATAGAATTACTTTATGTGCACATCATTTGGATGTAGGAGTTATTGAGTGTGTAGCCTGCTGCTGAAGGAAGTCCTCTTTATCTCAGCAGATGAAATAACCCTCTGTACAAAAGATTCATACAAGAACTATAGATTATGTAAACCTTTAGGTAGATCTTGAGTGGCTTGTAAGTGGTTGCTAGGCCTTCTGTTGCGTTTCTACACCGCTGTGTATTGTACTGAAGGGATAAATTAGGAACTCTGATAGTAGGAGTCCATGTTCAGATTTAATTTATCGCATAGTTACTGAAATGCGTATTGTGTTCAGCACACAGTTGTCTTCGTTGCTTTGGTGTTCAAATTAAAGAAAAAGCAGAAGATCCTAAAATTAGAGAATTAGCAAACTCTCATACAAATGTTTTTAGTACTTCAGAATCTCAGTGCTTTTCACGGAGATGATTAATTTTCCTGCTTATATGTATTTTTTTATTAATATGAGGAAGTGCATCTAATGTGACTATTTTCCACAGAAATCTTTTTGAATGTGAAACAGAGCTGCTACAAACATAGGCGGCTCATTGTGTGAGGCTTGTATTTGGACTAGATCTTCCAAAAGTGAATGTACATTTGCAATTAGCTATGACTCACAGAGCATTAAAACTCTGCAGTGAATTAATTTAATTGTATATAAAACCCCAGAAAATGTAAAACTTAGACTAACTTTTGTAACAGCAGAAGAAAAGCTTTCCTCCTCCTTGGTTCAAAAGCCTCTGTGCTATTTGCATTGCCACATTAACTGAACAACCAGAAATCTTTAAAGCATTTATTTACCAAACTGCACTGAAAGTTGAAAATCTCCCATTGCCAGGAGATGAGACTGAACCCTAACAAGGTGAAATGATTCATTCAAGTAGCTCAGGAAATCTGAGATTTAGTAGGAAACTACAGGAGTTCCAAATGCAAGCCGAGGATGCTGGTGTGTGGTTGAATATCACAGCTCTCAGTAGCCTGGTTGACCTTTGATTTGTGGGTTGGCTTTTATAAAGTTTTGACTTCTGGTTTGAAAATATCATTCAGAAAGAGTCATTGGGATGAACTCAATGATTTTGCAGCTAATATATTGTTTAGGATTATAGGTACTGAAAGTAATGATTTAAATACTGGTGCTTTTGAGAACTGCATAGAACATAAGATATTCAGAATTCTTTTCCTCTGTGCTCTTTCGGGAAATAGTCCTTCCTTCCTTTTTATGTCAAGCACTCAACAAGTGCCAGTATCAGAAGCTTTTCATTACTGCCTAGAGCAGCCTAGAATGGTTGAGTTTACAAAGATATGTTTGTTTTCATTAATTAATTTTTAAAAGAAATCTACAAAATGGAAACCAGTTTAGACTTCAGTACTGTACAGGTAGAGATGTGGGTTCCTCAACTGATACCATCATGATGTAAATGTGATGGCAATTGAATGTGATATATCATTTTTCTATAAAAATTCAAAGATGATCATAATTGGCTGAGAGAGTTTGGGCTCTTCAGCCTGGAGAAGAGAAGGCTCTGGGGAGATCTTATAGTGGCCTTCCAGTACCTGAAGGGGCTCCAGGAAGGCCAGGGAGGGAGTTTTGACAAGGGAAGGGAGTGACAGAACAAGGGGTGGTGGCTTGAAACTGGAAGAGGGGAGATTGAGATGTGAGGAAGAAATTCTTTGGTGTGAGGGTGGTGAGACAGTGTCCCAGGTTGCCCAGAGAAGCTGTGGCTGCTCCTCCCTGGAAGTGTTGAAGGCCAGGTTGGATGAGGCTTTGAGCAACCTGGTCTAGTGGAAGGTGTCCCTGCTGATGGCAGGGGGGTTGGAACTGGATGAGCTTTAAGGTCCCTTCCAACCCAAACCATTCTGGGATTCTATGATTTTATGATGTAATGAGTTGGGTAACAGTAGGTTATGGCCATTTGTATTTTCCAGTTTCTCTCCACAGACATCTTAGTTATTAAAATTAAGTTTTAGAGAGTATGTGCTCTCCATTCTGATTAGGATTAAAAGATTCATGTATTGCAAGTGCTGAAAAAGCTTGCACCGTAGGCAGATACTCAGCACTAATGCTTTTATTAAACTTGGCAATATACTTAGAGATTTTTGGCCAGGTTTGTTTTTTTTTCCCCTCCTAATAAAACCCACACAGGCGTTTTCAAGGGAATGACAAAGACATCGTTGCAAGCAGTGGTTATTTGGGCCTTGTCATGCATCAACATTGTCACTTTTCAAACGTAGCTTGAAGAGTTGAAAATCATCAGTCTGAGTCATCTACAGTGGCAATTTTCTCTCCCATCTTCGCTGTTGCTATAATATAGATCATGTTTATTTCTCTCTTTCCTAAACTACTGATCCAAATTACAAATACGAAGAGATCTGGCTGTCTGGAATGCATGGATCAGAACATCAATATGAGCAAGGATATGAATTTTAAGCAGGTGTGATTAAAGAGGTGGTATGTGGTCTTTGGGCATTGTAAGACCCAGTACTGTGTTTAATACAGTTACTTCAATGAGAAAAAGGAATGGAAATTAAAACAAAATAAAAGTTAGGTGGCAAATCATAATGCTAACTACAGACAGAACCATCTGAATAATAAAACAAAAGCCATGGGGCTAGAATGTTGTGACAGTTACTTCACACTGAATTTAACAAAGCATTGCAGAGTATGAGGTAGGAAATAACTCTGAAGTACTTGAGGATGTGGACAAAACATTTCTAAAGGGATTAACGCTTCCTAGAGCAGTTTTTAAATGTGTACGTGGCAATCTTGGCAAACCAATCTTTTCTGAATAGTTTATTTTGTAAGTGCAGGTTGTGTATCTGTTAATGATAAAGGATACTGAGTTTATTGAAAGGGTTGACGTTTTCACCTTTGAGTTTGTGCAAAGCTTCCTCATTTTGAAAGATGCAAACCATGAGTGCATGCATTTTTTAGTGCAGAGATACAAAAATAATTGATGTTCCAACTCATCCTTTAACTACAAAATCAACAAGTATACTGTAGTCAAATTAAAATGAATTTTTCTCTCTTCTCTTCCTGCTAAAACCAAATTGAGAAAATAATTTCGACCAAAAGGCACATTTAAAAAAAAAAAAAATCTGAAATACAATGTCATATTTTGTTCAGGATTTCTGAGTTTTTAAATGAAATTTTAAATTCAACTTCAAAAATGTGATTATATATGTTGGGAATGAGGATAAAGAAGGTCTAGAAAAACGGTGTTTCAGAAAGAACTGAAACGACTGACATTGAAAAGAAGAACGAGGGATGGAAATAGGGGAAAAACGAAAGTTTTCAGCACATGAAACGTTTTTGGAAATGAGAATAATCTATGCTGACTGTGGGCAGGATATGTAATGGGTTTACACTGTAGCAAATATTTAGTATTGGGAATAACTTTCTAATAAAGACACTGAAATATTGGGCTGTAAGATAGTGGGATATCTCTTAGTAAATTCTTTCTGAACAAGTTAGAGTGCCTATCGAAAAGGATGACAGTTTACCTTGTGAGAGAGGTCGGATAGTGAAAAAAAATTACCTGCTAAAGGGCCTAATTTTTTAAATACAAAATAGGATAGCTGGGTTCCAGAGCCAAAGTAAAGTCTATTTTTACACTCAAACCTCATAAGCTTACTTTATTTCTAAATTTTAATGTTTCTTTTTTATTAGTATCCAAAGTACAAACCTGTTCTTAGTTTTGAAATGATGATCAGACTGTGATCACCATTTCAAAATACCTCTCTCACTTGAAAATAACGAGAATATATTTCTGCTTTTTACAGCCTCTCTTCAGACCCTCACAATATAATACAGCAGTGATTTTCCCATAGATGGCAAGAAGGACTTGTTTTCCTTGAACAGCAACTATGATAAGATAAATTAATTAAAATGGTGGCTTAAATTAATAACGATCAATTTCAAGAGGCAAATAAACTGTTTATGGTCATGTGGGAGCCAGTCCGTGAGAATGAAGTGCAAGAATATCACAAAACCACTCTGAGCTAAATATTCTGAATTTTTTTGCCAAGGGAAATTAATTGATTTCTTCCCTGGAACTTACTTCATGCAGATCATTAGAACACAGCCAATCCAACAAGTAGAAGTGTGCAAATCAGAGGTTTTTTCTCCAATTCCAGTAGCAAGGCTGCTGTTTCTAAATTCAAAGGCAGGTTATTGTTTTGCACAGAGGGGAACAATTGCACATTTATGAGATATCTTTAAGTTTTCCTCCTAGCACCACATCTTTTTCATCTGAGTGGCAGCTAAAGTGCCAGAGTAATATCCTGAATTAAGTGAAGGGCTAAATGAAGCAATTAACTGTTCCTTCCAAGACAATGAAGGCACCAAGCGTGATTTAGAACAGTTGGATGTTGACCCTTTTTTTTTGTAGGTGAGTCAGAGCAGGAGAGGCAAGTGTGGTCACAGAAGATTTATCTCTGCTCCTTTTTACACCCCTTGAGCTTGTGATGCAAATTCATGTAACTTTCGTGTATGTGAAACATTTACATTTCCCATTGGGAAGGAAGAAAGGAAATACTCTGCCCTGCTTAGCCATCTTGTTACTAAAATAGCTATTATAGAATCATAGTGGTTGGGAGAGACATTTAGGATCGTCAAGTCCAACTATTAACCCAACACTGACAAGTCCCCGACTAACCCATGTCCCTCAGCACCATGACTACACGACTCTTCAATCCCTCCAGGGATGGGGACTCCACCACTGCCCTGGGCAACCCCTTCCAATGCCTCAGAACCCTTTCAGCAAAGAAATTCTTCCTCACATCCCATCCCAACTGCCCTGGGCACAACTGGAGGCCATTTCCTCTTGTCCTGTCCCTTGGTCCTTGGTTGAACAGACCCACCCCCACCTCTCTCCACCCTCCTTGAAGGGACTTGCACAGAGCCAGAAGGTCTCCCCTCAGCCTCCTTTTCTCCAGGCTCAACACCCCCAGTTCCCTCAGCCACAAGGGAACTCAGCACACTTGTGCTCCAGACCCTTCCCCAGCTCCATTGCCCTTCTCTGGACACGCTCCAGCACCTCCATGTCCTTCTTGGAGTGGGGGGCCCAACACTGAACCCAGTACTTGAGGTGTGAGTAAAGCTACCACAGCTTTATGACTGTTTCAGGCCATGCTTCCTATTTTGATGTACATTTCAGACAATCCCTCTTAGTGAACCACTACAGAATCTGACAGAGACTAGAATTTTTTGGTATCATTTGGCACATGTTTTTTTGGCACAGTACAAATTTCCTGGGCTTGAAGCCAGGAGTAAAATCGTGCTGGCTTGACAACTGTAAAGAAGCAGGTAGGATTTCACCTAAATGTTTCAGGGGAAGTATGTACATCCCAAGGATGGTAATTGTTCAGGTCAGAGTGTTTTACAGGGCAGCTATTACTGTGGTGATGACTGCAGATTCTCCTGTCTGTTAGATGGACTAGTTTGTGTGGAAGGTTACCAAGCACGGACCTGTTGTCTTCCAAAGGTCTGGTTCCATACTAACAGGGAGAATGACTGAAGTTTGTTTTACTCTAATACAACGTGGCTCTAAAAACCTGTTGCAGAGTATTGTACAGCTCTTAACGGTGGCGTTGGGAAAATGGTTTCGTTTTCAGTCTCTGAATCTGTGGCAAATTCAGGTGGCATTAGTAGTTCTTCATTTTGTCTTGTGCTTTCCTAAGGTGGATTGATTTGCATGTATCAGAATTTAAGATAAGGGTGGGAAATGTAGGAAATGCATCCATGAAATGTGTGGTTTGTAATTTGAGGTCATGCAAACAGAAATGTTTGGAAAAATCTATGTGCAACTTTTTAGCTCCTGCAAAGCGCCATTCCACAGCAAGAGATTGGAGTGTCATTGGAGAGGTTATTGAGGACAAGAAGAAAATAGACAGTTGACTCATGTATTTGCTGAGTTTACCTGGAATGGGGGACATGCAAGTTCATTTATTTCTGTTAGGGGATTTGAAGAGTTTGGAACTTGAATTACAATCAAGGTTACTGTGCAGTTTGCACAAGTTTTTGGTTACACATTTTTAAAGCTAGAATATTTCTCTATTTCTTAGAGAAACTAAAAGATTTTGTTTTCTCCCCCATCCCTCTCCCCTCCCAGTTTTCTTCTGTTGCTGTGAATTAAAATGATTTTTTTCTTTTAACTCATCCAGGTGCCAAGAACAATTAATAGAGGTCAATTTACAATGATATGCGTCCAAGTTAGTCTTTCTGATTTTCTCCTACCTGCTGTGCTCTGGAGGAGGTACAGGACTGTGGTTTAGAGTTATGAAATCTTCCCCCTTCCTCCCTCCCCCGTTGGGAATAATTATTAATCAGTCTTGCTTTTTTGAAAACCTCATGTGAAAATTGTGATTCCTTTAAGAGTTTTTATTAACTGTTATTTTGAAAACTGGAGACAACATATCCTAACACTTCACATAAGCAATTGAGTAGAAATGATGTACAACCCAGTAGGCATTTGTCGAAACACTGGTCTGCAATCTCACAGCTGGTCTTCCACAGGTCTGTGGTCATGTCTTAAATACATGGGAAAAAAAAAGGCAAACCTAGTCAGAAGTGTATTCTGCTTCAATAAAGGTGAAGCTTATACAGAGAACATTCCTTGATGAGACAACATTAAATAAAAGATCCTTTTGGAGATCTTTACAATCCACCTGTTCTTGTGAAAAGGTATAAAAAAAAAAAAGGAAACACTTGGGTCTCCTTTTGTTCTAGTTTTCTACTCGGTTGGTTCTGTTTCATTTCCCTTAATGCTATGATAGCTCTGGCAGGCAGCAGAGAAAGACTTTGGCAGAGCGAGACATCTCTACTGCTTGTCTGAACTTTGGCACAAGAATGACAGTTGTCAGGAAATACCTCCATTTATATGCTGATCCCTAATAGAGTTTTCATGTCTTCTCATAATTTAATTTTCCTCTTTCCTCGTAGGAAACTTGTTAAATTTTATCAGTATCTCCAAGTTTTTTTTTTTTTTTTTTTCTAGGTTAATATTTAGAGCCATATTTGCAGGGAAAATTGTTCTTATTCTGATTGTAAGGAGCAGACAAAGTGTGTGTGTGTACACATAGATGTATGTGTGTGTACAACAAGTAGGTGGAAGTAGAGCTGGCAGTCATTTTATATAGGTGAACAAATAATTCAGCTTTTCTAATGAAGGTAATTCTGACAAACTCATTGTGTATACTTGCTTGAGCAAGTCAAGTAGGAACTGACCAGTAAGAGCGAGAAATATCTGAGAATTCATCTTTAGGACACATTTGGGCTCCCATTTTAATACATATGCACCATCTTTGGCCACAGACTATTGTACACGGGGTTCCACCCCCCCTCCCCCCCTCCCCACTGTAATTTGAAAGCAGAATAATTTGATAACCTCAGTAAATTTATTTCTTTATATTCATATTCTAAAATTACCTATGACTAAATTTCATATCTTATATAATTTTACTTGGATTACATCTTTTACTTTCTCTATGAAAAAGAGACTTTTTCTAGCTTACATATCAGTATATTAGATGAAAAAATACATTTTTTAACAAGATAAAAAAAAGTTGCTGCATTTTATCTTTCATGAAACTTCTTTTTAGCCTGACTTCTGATAATTCAGAAACATGTCTCATACCTGATAACAGCATATATTTATGTAGGCCAGATTAGTCCAGTTTCATCTGGCCTAAATAGAAAATGCATCTGATTCTGACACATTTAGGTAATAGTTACACTGTACCAGTTATACTTTATGCATATTTTAAAGACTGGAATTTGAGATTAATTTTCCTTTGTTGGATAATTTCTTTCCTTCTAGCTTGGTTGTCAATATTGGCTCTCTTAGCTAACGTTGCTGGGATACTGGAGATGCAGATATTCTCTGTTCATTCTTAATTCCTTGATCCCTCCTTTGTGGTTTTTAGAGTTGCCTCTTCAGTATTTTCATTCTGCATTTAAAAATGTAATATTTTATTCCTCATGAAACACTTCTAGTGCATAGATTAGCGCAGCTGATGTTCTGTTTTCCTCTGGCACCATGTAGTAGGTTCCCATTCAATAGATGTTGTAGATCATCTCCGCGATGGCGGATTCAGATCCAAGGACAGCGAAGGCAGCGTCCCTGGGCCATGGTGACCTCCCAGCCTTTGTAAAACATGATGTGATATGATCTGGAATATTTCATTGGCACATCCAAATGCCAGTTTGGGGTTTTGCTATTCACTCCATTTCTCCCTCCCAATCCTAATGCAGCTGTGACCAGCCAAACACGGTGGCCTCGAGCTCCAGCAGCAACTCATAACATCAGTACTTTCAGCAACATTCCTCTCATAACAGATCTTACACTGAAACTAAACCACAGCTATTCTAACTACTAAGAAGAAAATTAACTCTATCCTAGTGAAACCAGGACATAGGGGAAAAAAATCCAAAATACTGTGGTGGTGGTTAAATGCCACAACAGACTGGCCAGAGAGATTGTGGACTCTTGTAGGTGTTTAAGTCTCCACTGGACATGCTTCGAGCTAACTGCTCTAATTAGACCTGTTTTGAGCAGGAAACTGGACTGGGTTGACCCCTGGAGTTCCCTTCCAACCAAAATTATGATTTAACTTGTTGATTTAATTTGTCCCTTGTAAAGGTTAATGAGGAAAACCTCAAAACCCCAGAATGCTGTAGACAGAGCATCACATATTGAAATATATTATATTTTCTCTCCGTCTTTAACGTGCTTGTTTCTTCCATAAGAAGCATAAAGATGGGGTTTTTTTTAATACTCAGTTTGCTAGAAGTCATTGGATAAAAATTCAGAATGTTATGGGAAATTAATCCTAGATGATACAGGGCTGATTGAAAGAAATGGATTTGTTAATGAAGATGTGAATATAAAAATGCTTTTTGGTTTTCAGTTGGATATTCATAGAATCATAGAATGAATCACAGACAGGTTTGGGTTGGAAGGGACCTTAAAGATCATCTAGTTCCAACCCCCCTGCCTTCAGCAGGGACATATTCATCCTGACCTTCCTATATCACCTTTACCAGCAGTTACATTATCCTGAATTATTGTTGTTCTCAAAGAATTCAGTGAAATAAGAAACAGTCACACTATGAGGAACATGCTTTGTGCTGCTTAGACCATTAAATTCCTGATCAAATTAGAAAGTTTAGTTCAGGTTTTTATTTTATCATTGTCTTTGGTATAATGATTAAAAAAAAAATTCTACTTACATTTTTAAAATATTGAATAATATTTTAAAATTCTTGTAAAAAAAAAAAAAGAAACCCAAACAACAACAACAAAAAACAAACCCCCAAAACAAACCAACAACAAAAAAACCCCAAACACACAAACAAAAAACCCCAAGAATGCCAGTTCTTGTTCTTGGTGTGAGAATTCTGTGTGGTACTACTATGAATCATTTACCAGAAGTTAAGAGGTACCTTTTGATGGTCTGTAAAATGGTTCCTACGTGATGATTTTAGACACACTGTGATGAAAAGACCTGCATGAATACAACTTAATGGGGTTTTCTGTTAATTTAAAGGTAATAAGCTTACAGAGGGTGGGTTTTTTAAATAATATTACTAACAAATTGATAGTGTTGATGGAGGGACATGATGATTAACTCCTCTGTTAGCAGTTTCCTAGGAAATGCTCTACATCTCAATCATTCTTGCTCAAACTATTGCTCTGACAAGGAAGAGTATAGCGTGGTTTGTATCTTGTTATCCAGTGTATTCTAAAAGAAGCAGATTAGCGTGAGGGAAGCCTAGATAAGGTTTGGAAGTGCTGATACCAGCTACTAGAAGGTCTCATGCAGGGCTGATTGCAATGGCACTACAATAATACTTCCTGATAATTATGTTTGAGAATTATTTCTCTGAATTGCTGCTAAAGCCTGACTTGGATTTTATTTATTTATTTATTTATTTTTTATTCTTGATTCCCAGTCAGAATTTTCTTTTTTAAAAAAAATAAATAAATAAAAACCAAACAATCAAAAATAAAACCCCAAAAAATCGTTAAACAAAGATTGCTGCTGTGTATGGAGAAAGAAGACAGAAGCCGAAAAATTGCAGTTTTATCAATGTTGCAATCACTTTAAAGACAGGGGATAGAAAATGAATTTGCTCATTGTGATTACATTTTCTGCAAATACTCGAGGAAGTTTTGCCCATATAAGCTAATTTTCAAAGATATGAAAACTGGTTTTAATTATTTATAGCCATAACTTGAGCTTTTCTTATTCAAGAAATTCAGACTTTGTCTTTTGACTCCTCTTCCTTTTTGTGTCTGCGTATTTCAACCTGATGCCTCTATCTGAGCCCTTCCTTTGCTGCCTTATTTCTTTATGTTCTTCCTCGGTGATTTTAAATTTTTATATTTATGCTTTATCTGTCCCTGCAGCTTCTACCTTCTCATATTAATCTTCTTCCTCAGTGCAAAGTGCTGTGCTGACACCCTTACCCATAGAACTGTTTGCGTGTTTGATCTGTTCTTTGTTCACATCGCTTTCTCCAAGACTGATAGATGTGGTTGAATAATATTTAGTGAGTACTTTTGTCCTGTTTTTTTAGCTGAAACAGAGCTGGGTTTCTTTTTCAGTAGTTAGAATAGTGCTGCGTTTTGCTTTTCAGCCTGGGGAGAGACACTGAGAACATCTCAGCATTTGCATTTTGTTACTGGAAGTGAAGGACTTTGTGTTTTGCTGATCTACAAGCACAAGATTTAAGGGGGTGAGGAATATTTAAATTAATAAACTAAATTGGTATTTGGCTCTGCCAAGGGGCTGTTCCATCTCCTGTCCCCCATGGGCAGGAGATCCATGAGGGGCTCTTCCTCTCTTGCTCTCTCTGGCTTTGGCTCAGGCTCTGGCTCTCCCGGGATTGTGGTTTTGGTTTGGGATTGTTGCTCCTCCGGGATCGTGATCGGGCAAAGTCCTGGGCTTGGTGGGCGGGTGGTGAGCAATGGCACTGGGTATCACTCATTTGTATATTTTATTACTGTTATAATTAGAACTACTATTTTAATATTAGTTTTACTTAAAGTTTTCTTTTATTTCCATTATTAAACTGTTCTTATCTCACCCTACAAGCCTCCTTACCCTTGCCCCCCAATCCTCTCCCCTATCCCCTGGACCTGGGGGAGGCAGTGGGTGAACGGCTGTGTTTGCTGCTGGCCAGGGGCTGGCCCAGTGGAACTATCACAACTTTCCATCCAGAATTCTGACTCCTTCTCAAGAACCCTTTACAAATATGTCTTGATTTGTAATGAATTAATTTTGCTGGTTGTTAGTAACCAGGCGATGATTCCCTAGCTTGTGCTGCCAGATCCATTCCATGGAAAGCAGCAAACCTCTGCCTGGATTGGGACAGAGGTATTTCCCCAAAATGACCTGGGCCTCTGCAGTCCCTCTCAGCTCTGTTCAGCACTGATAACGTGCATCATGAGAGCCTGAGTGACACACCAAGCCATGAATAATAATCTGTCACAGCTGCAAGTAGTTAGAGCTTCCCTCTCACTTCTAGCACCTTGCCTAACGAACTCCTCTACTCCCACACAGTTTTGTGACAAAGGGCTGGGATATATTTATATACTTGTTCTCGTTTAACCACAGCAGAAATCCTGGCCATTCTAAAGCTTGGCATCCAAGGTCTTCATCAATATGGTTGCCCTATATGTCTCACTTAAATACCTTACAAAATTGAATCCCCAAGGTGGGCATGGGTATCTTGATATAGCCTGGGTCGCATCAAGAGCAACGTGGGCAGCAGGTCAAGGGAGGGGATTCTGCCCCTCTGCTCCACTCTCCTGAGACCCCACCTGCAGTGCTGCCTCCAGTGCTGGGGCCACCAACAGCAGAAGGACATGGAGCTACTGGAGCCAGTCCAGAGGAGGCCACGAGGATGATGCGAGGGCTGGAGCAGCTCTGCTGTGAGGACAGGCTGAGAGAGTTGGGGCTGTTCAGCCTGGAGAAGAGAAGGCTCTGGGGAGACCTTCTAGTGGCCTCCCAGTACCTGAAGGGGCTCCAGGAAGGCTGGGGAGGGACTTTTGACAAGGGCAGGGAGCAAACAAGGGGTGATGGCTTGAAAGTGAAAGAGGGGAGATGGAGATGAGATGTGAGGAAGAAATTATTTGGTGTGAGGGTGGTGAGACAGTGTCCCAGGTTGGCCAGAGAAGCTGTGGCTGCTCCTCCCTGGAAGTGTTGAGGGCCAGACTGGATGAGGCTTTGAGCAACCTGGTCTAGTGGAAGGTGTCCCTGCTGATGGCAGGGGGGTTGGAACTGGATGAGCTTTAAGGTCCCTTCCAGCCCAAACCAGTCTAACACAGAACTAGCCCAGAGTAAACATCAGTCAGTTTGCTACAGAAGGAACGTGTAAGATGCAGATGTTTGAGGTTTTACACAGCAAGGTTACGAGGTGGTATCTCAGATGTTTTCTCTGTCTTAATATTAGCATATTCTGGAAATAAATTAAAATCTATGAGTATATTGTCTAACATATTTTGTCTCTGCATAGAATTGCCCCAGTTATTATGACAAGTTTTTGTTTGGTTTTGGGGGTTGATTATTTTTTTTTCACTGACCAGCAGGTTTAATGGCTGACTCACTCCCATACTCTGCCTCCTACCTAATTCCATAATGACAAGCTGCTGGTTTTCTTCTGTTCAAGAAATAGAAATTAAATCTTTTTTAAAAAATGGGATTGTTGCTGATATCTTGGTATTTAGCACGTTATTTTCTGTTTTATTAGCAAACAAATGGTGTTCTCGTTTGATAGGCTTTTAAAGATGGAGACAAATGGGACTTAGGTGATTAATGCACTTAGACATAATCTGTAAATCACAGAATGTTCCAATCCACATGTTTAAGCACATGAATACCTGTTAAAATCTATCCTAGAGGCTTTGTTTGTAGAATAAAGTCAGGCTTAGTGATGTTTCGATGTCGTTCCGAAAAGTTTATATTGAAGAATTTCAGCAAACTCAAGTTCTTCTGTGAACAATAAGAACTACTTATCTTAAACACGTTAATTTAGTGGGAACAATGTGATTCTCTGTACAAACAGGCAGAAAATCCTCGACTCTCAAGTTCAAGGACCAGTCAGCATCTGCCTCTCATCCCGGCGTGTTCTTTGGTAGATTTAACCAGCGTGTACTTCGCAACAGCTACACACGCTACAGTCTTTTAAAATCAATATGTGAGAAGTTCTCTCTGTGTTTTGTCACAGATTTTGAAAAGTTTTTATGAAAATAGCCATTCCTACAATGGTTTTGACTGTAAAACAAGGGGCCAGTGACAACATTTAAGTGCTGCCATCCGTCATGATAAACATGGGTGTGCACAGTTACATGTACGTATCTGTGTAAAAGGCAGAAACAAAGCAATCCTTCATTCTTCCATCTGTGGTAGTCAGGCAGGAAATGGAACAGCTATTTCAATGTAATTTTCTAATTTTAATAACTATTTGAATTCTTAAAAGGATGTCAAGGAAAGATACTCATGTAAAAAAGAAAAAAAATCACTTTGGAACCATTTATTTATTGATTTTTTTCCAATATCTATGAATATCAATTGATTTATTGCTCTTGTCTTTGTTTTTATTTTCCTAAGAAAACAAGGGGGAAAAGCAATTAAAAACAAACAAAAAAAAATCCCCAACAACAAATTGTCCAAATAGAAGCAGTTTGATATTATCAGTATTTTTGTTTTAAAACTAATTTGTCTTCAATTATCATATTTTTTGGAAAAAGTTCTTAATATAAAGTTGAAACAGCTTTATAAACATCAGTTTGGGGAGAGATTGCATTAAATTTGTACTTTCTTAATATCTTTTCTCTTCTAAATTTCTTTTCCAAAAAAGGAATTCTAGTAAAATGTACTGTATGTACTTTAGGACCACAGATGGTTAATTCCTGCTTCTGGATCTGTGCCTTCATATATGGAGTTATTAAATGTGTTTTCCAAAAGTGATGATTCATTTTTAGTTGTCTCATCTTTGGAGAACACACTTGAAATGGGGCTGGATTTAATAAGGATTGCTATGCCTGCTTTGGAAAACAAGGCTCACTTGAAACTTTTTAAGTGAAAGCCCATATCCCTTCACCTTCTGATTTTTACCAAATGTATTTGTGAGTAATTTTTGGAAAATTTGCAAACTTCAGCCTAGTATTCTATTATTGTTAAAATACCTTTACTTACTGTCCAAAGACTATCGGTGTTGCAAAATTTGATGCTAATATTAACTCTTATTCCTTAAATGAGAGGTATTTTTAGTAATACGTTGAAGATAATTTCCCCCTGTATGCATAAAGGAGTGTAAAGCAAATATCATTGTAAGGAAATGCAGTTTTAAACTAAGCTAGTGGAAAAGTGTGAGGATAGAGAAATAGAAGGTCTGAAAAAACCTCCAAAAACCCAACAGGGTTGATTGAACAAATGTTGACCAAATCCAAACTCCTCTGTATCACCTTTTTTTTTTTTTTGTCCCGCTCTCAAACAATTCTATAGTCATGATATGCAATTTTTTAAAACAATGTTTCATTCCTTGCAGGTTTTTTTATCCTTTTCATCACCAGAAATAATCCCCTTAACAAGAAACTCTTCCCTAGATCCTGAAGATCGGATCTGATTCAATAAGGTGGGTTTGAATTTAAAACTTTACCATTACCCACTGGGAATGAAGTTTGGAGAGAGAGAGTAGGAGAACTCAGTCTAAAGAATCGTTGAATAATTAATTAAGAGACACTTTAAGTAATCATTGTTCTTGCCATTGTTTTCCACCAGTTGTGACTGGCAGGATTTCTTAACTTCTTATCAGGATTTCTAACATGCAGTCAATAAAGAATAGAAAATGTTCTCAACTACAGGTTCCTTTGAGAACTTCTCAAAGGATCCTATCTTCATGGGGACAAAGATGTTTATTTGTATTAAACCTGTTTCCTCTTATTGTTTACAAAACACAGAGTTACACTTTCCCCTTGTAACCTTTCCAGGATTTAAGTGCAAATCCAATGCAAATGGATTGTTGTGGATGAAAGCTGTGGAGTTATGGAGTATTTCTGTATTCTCTTTAGCAGTGATACCATAGTGGACATGACAACTGGTCTGTTCTGGTGTGGCAGTAGCCAAGTAAATTTAAAAAAAAAAAAATCAATCAGCTCATTATTGTCTTGTAATTTTTCATCCACCTTTTGAAGATGATGCTGAAAGATGATCAGATATTTCACATTTCCTATGCTTTTTAAAAGATGTGCAGTTTTAATGGGAATATGGAGATTGAAGGAAGAGCTGAACACTAGGTTAGAAAATCCAGAGAATTCAGGGTGGAGATTAGTCTTTTAACTAACTTTTACCATATATTTGTGAGTATAAATATGGTGCCTCCTGCCTTTATTCATTGCTGGGTACTAAATTGTTCCCTAATCTAGTTTGAGTCAATGTCTGTCAAAGTACATTTATAACACAATATATTCAGAGATCTTAAATTATTTAATCTCAGGTATTTACTGTTAGGATACAGAAAATTATAATTATTTAGAGGGGAGGGGTTTTACCCTCTCTGCTACCTTGCATTTTTCCTATTTTGTTGTGGTGCACATGATATGATGGTTATAGTGTCACATCACGCTGTGAAACTTTTCTCTCCCTAGTCCAATTAATGGTGAGTCCATCCTGTTTAACACGTTCAGTAAATATTATTTCCATTTTACAGGCAGGGTGACAGAAGGACAGATCAATCAAATAATCTATGTTGAGATCATGCAAAGAATCTGGAAACACCAGCCCAGTGAGTCCTGGCTATAGCACTTTTGATGTCCTCATCACTGGCCACAGTCCTACAAGCATTGACGGTAAGAAAATAGGTTCTTATGTATATTATATGCATTTTAATGTTTCAATCCATTTGAATTTGGATAAAACAAAAAAAATTCTGTTGTTTTTCAATGGCCCAGGATGAGCCATTAGTGATTTAAGAAGGAAAAAAAAGAAGAAAAAAAATATGAAAAAATCACTATAAAAAGTACATGAGGTTTTTTTTTCATATTGACCAATAAGGGCTAATTGGAAATTTGTCTGATATGTAAAAATGCTCTACAGATCTTGGTTGTAGGGGATGCTAAAAATATTTAGTTGAAGTAATTTGTTTAGAAGGTTATAAGTACCTGAAAATAGATCTTGAAAATGAAAGTTTTCTCATGGACTAATGTTATTTTTGCTATGATTTTACTTTTTTTCCTTCCATTTTGGCAATTACCTTTATCAATGATCTCTTTGCATACAACATTTCTTTTCCTCTTCGATTTATTGAAAGCTAGAACTTCCTTTGGGATCTTTCATGGTTAAAGAAAGCTATTATCATTTTTGCAATGAAAATTTAGAAATCTGCTGTTACTTTTTCCTTGGTTTAGAGGTTAAACTGAAGACCTTTTCCCCATACCAGAAGTTCACGTTACCAGAATTTCACTTTGAATGGATGCTAAACACGAGGACAAAGTACAACAATATGGCTGCCAGGTTGTTTCTCAGTGATGTTTTGAAGCATATGTAGTTAAGATTTTATTCTCAATAAATGCAAATTGTATTTTCCAGTCACAATAACTCCACTGGTGAAGAAATTAAGATGTCTGATACATTCATCTGTATGTCAGAATATCATACTCTTGCTTTTTAAAATTCACCAAAGGAAAAAAAAAAATGCTGTCACACTGCATTATTTCCAAAGATTATTTCCAAGATATTATTTCCAAAATGATGCATCATTCATATCCAAGTCTAGATGTCTATATTCTTAAATTTTATATTCTTAAAAATTCAGTCTAAACAAAACAATTCTTTTTTTTTGTTTGTTTGGGGTTTTTTTGCTCAACTGACATTTTCCAACCTAAATTATTCTATGATTCTATGATTTACTAAACCAAATACACATTAGATGGAGCATGAATATAAAATGAAAGGACCATACTCTATTCTCATCTAGACCTGCATTAATCTGGAGACATTCCATTGAAATCAAAGGAATTCTTCTTCCCTATGGAGTGTGAATTTCTAACAGTTTAATGTCAGTGGCAGTCAGTCCTGGAAAGGAGAGAATTTGTCTAGGTTTGAGTTCTAAGTCTGAAATTAGTGCAATAGGGAAATGGCAGGATTTGGGCCATTTTTCTCGGGACTGTTGTAGAGTGAAAATACTTGAAATTTTGTTCTAAGCCATTTTGTGAGTCAGATTTTTTAAACGTTGAATACAGTACTTAATTTCAGTGAAAAATGTTCTCATTTTATAGGAAGTTGAAATACATGACCGTTGCCAAGGACTAAAAATTGGAACAGAAAAATACAAAATCTTCTTTATTACTATTATTAATAATAATAGTAGTAGTATCACACAACTTTTGTTTTTTGCTAGGGTTACTACTGTTGAAAATCACGCTTTGCCATTTGATTTTGTCATAGGATAGGGGTTTTGATGTGCACTTCTTCCTAATCTGGATTAATTAGTTTAAGTAAAAATTGGAAAAGGATGTGAAAAAATAATACTGAAAGGCTACACAGCTGCTGTTACGATAGAGATTAAGTGTGCCTTGTACTTCAGGGAACATACCTACAGCCTATTTCTAACCAAATAAAGGTGTTTTAATGGTGTCTTGGAAAAAATACATTGTTGGGAGGAGCTATTTGTGACTCAGGAAAAGAAAAAAACTTGAGCTTGTCCTTCATTGTTTTGGGAATAATTGTAGCAAAAAAAGTTAAAGTGAAGTTTAATGTTGATCTTCAAGATGCTGAGCTCGCAGATAGAGTTTGGAATGGAAGTTAAGATTTAAAATCGTGTGAAAAAAAGCTGCTCTGTAAAATTGTGGGTTTATTTCAGTCAGCAGAAATTTTGTCATTGACTTGAGTGGAAAGAGGACTTTTCTGCTGGGTACAAAGGAAGCTTTTGATTTTTTTAGTATGTAGCTGCGTTTGTGAATATATGCATAACATTTTAACACTATTAAATGTTAGGTACCCTAAAGTCATGCTACAATAACCTTAAAAGTGATTACCAACGCTATAGAGTAAGCTTTGGAGCGGGACACGTTTTCATAAACATTCTAACACTAGCTGTATAAATATAAATGTATATATATGCCTTGGAATTGGAACACAGCGTGCTACAATAACCTTAAAAGTGATTACCAACCCTATAGAGTAAGCTTTGGAGAGGGACACGTTTTCATAAACATTCTACCACTAGCTGTATAAATATAACTGTATATATATGCCTTGGAATTGGAACACAGCAGTCCCAAGAGCAACGTTAGGAAAAAGTTTTGACTTTTTTTGTTAGTGGTTTGTCTTTTTCATGTTTATTTTCCTCAAAGCAGCATTTGTTTGGGGGGAGGGGGAAATCTCCTCTGCTAGTTCCGAGTTGAATGCTTGGCACATAATTCTCCTGGGCACAGAGGTGAATAAAAGAATCTGAGAGCAGATTAGAAAGAAATATTTGTACCAAATATTCTTCTTCTTACTTTCCTTCTATGTAAATACTTTATGAACTATTAAATTACAGAATCACAGAATGACTGAGGTTGGAAGGGAGGGTGGACCTGTGAAAGTCAACTGGTCCAACCTCACTGCTCAAGCATGGCCACCTAGAGCCAATTGCCCAGGACCATGCCCAGATGGCCTCTGAATATCTCCAAGGGAGAACCTTGGGGAGACCTGTGCCAGTGCGTGGTCACTCTCACAGTAAAAAAGTGTTTCATGACGTTCAGAGGGAACCTCCTGTATTTCAGTCTGTGCCCATTGCCTCTGGTCATGTCACTGGGCACCACTGAGAAGAGCCTGGCTCCATCCTCTTTGTACCCTTCCTTTATGTATTTGTAGACATTAATAATATTCCTCCTGAGCCTTCTCTTCTCCAGGCCAAGCAACCCCAACTCTCTTAGCCTTTCCCCATAGGAGAGGTGCTCCAGTCCATCACCTTCATGGCCCTTTGTTGGACTGTCTCCAGTCTGTCCATGTCTCTCTCATACTGTGGGGCCCAGAACTGGACAGAGCACTCCAGGCATGGCCTCCCCAGGTCTGAGCAGAGGGGAAGGATTGCCTCCCTTGACCTGTTGGCATTGCTTTGCCTGCTGCAGCCCAGGATCCCATCAACTTTCTTTGCACGTTGCTGGCTCATATTCAGTTTGGTGAATTCGTTGTCTCTGCTGTAATGGGAACAAGGACAACATGGCATTCGGTTCCATAAGCAGAAATTTTAGAAAGTCTTTCTAAACAGCAGTTTTTTTGTGGTGGATTATTAATATGGAAGATGATAATTTGTAGAACAACTGTAGAACAATTCTAAACTTGTCCTGTTAACCCAACTGGACAATGAACATACAGAAGTTCTGAGAATATGGTTCATTTCAAATTTCAACTTAATGAAAACCACCATTCAGTTCCAAAACAATAGATATGATGGTGTTATGGACAGATGAGTTTATTAAATAGTCACTTAAACTTCCATGGACCAAAATCACATGTGCTGTGGTTTTACCCAGATTTTCCTGAAAGGAGAAATTTCTTTTCTTTTACATCTTCCAAGCCTCTGTCACCCAAAAGAAACTATGTACAAACCAAAATTTCTCACTAGAAGTATAAACATCAGAACAAGAACATGTGAAAATTAATAGATGATGCAATATTATAGTCAGCTCTTAATTTTGATAGTTATGCACCCGATTTTAGTGTTTTTGTAATAAAAGAATCGAGCAATAATCAGTGAAATCACATATACAGGAAAATATGTACCATGAGCTTTGATTACATGACAAAAATCAGTCTCTGTGAGATTACATATGACATATTTTATATAGTCTGAGATTTTTAGGATCGCTTTTGAATCCCTAAATTGATCAGTGAGCTTGATCCTAGATCCGTGCAGTCAAAAGTATGTTTGTCAGCGTTCTGTGTTCCCTTTTGAAAGCAGTAAGCTATAAGAGGATTCAAGCACTGTCTCCATATGCAAGCAGCTTCTTGTCAGCAATGCTTAATAAAGGAGAGAGAATAATATGTTCCACAGCTTCCTTTATGATTTTTTCATGTTTATTTAAAAGGGAGGCAGGGCTGTCACTGACTTGGAACAACTTGAAACTGCTTTTCACTTCACCTTGTAGAAGCAAAATGGTCTGCTTTCACTCTTTTCTTTAAACTTTGGTTTTAAAGTTTCTACTCTATCTATCTACTGGTGAGAATTCTATTTTCTGAGGCTTTAGTCACATTTCTTTTCCTCCAAACGACTGATAATTGTGAATATCTAGTCTTTTCCACTGGTCTCTTCCAGTGCTAATCACCCCCAGAGCTTCAATGATTTAACTCGCATCATTTGTCAAGAAGGAAAAGGTGTGTTACAACAATCTGTGGTTGTCCATGTTCATTATGTGAAGATTTGCCAGTATATACATTTGAGTTTTGTTATCCTCCCATACTCGGGATCAGGCAGGCTTACCACATTCTATAAAAAAATTATAATTTTTATTTTGTTTATTAAAAGGACATTTACCTTTTCATATAGCATGCGGTGCCATCTCATAAATATCACAAATTAGATCGCTGTAAAGTTATGTTCTGAGAAGCTCATCACTCCATCTTCTATGTTTATTAGGTGATAATTCGGAATTGGGATATTAAAATTAACAAACTTTGAGAGAGAAGATTGTATCATAGCCTACAGCCTGTTACAGTCTTGATACTAATCTTGTTTAGTCACAACTATGCCAGCAAATATATTATCTTTGTGTGTGTATATATATATATATGTACATTTATTTAAGTACTGGTACCTGTTAGAAATGTGTATTTTGATGTAATTTGAATGACGTAAAATATATAATATGTGCAAATTTCCATCAAAAGGGAAATATGAGTTTGTATCCACAGAGATGCTGGAGCTACTGCAGATGCTTGTGCCTTAGATTCTGGTTAGATCCCCAAAAGCTGTGTGTCTTCTATTTTTGATGCCCTTATATTTGTTCAATTCAGTCCTAGAAACCTTCACCTTTGCTCACGGGCTCTTTAATATTAGCAGGAAATTGTTCAGGTACTTTTTTAAAGAAACAGTGAAGGAAACATATATCAGGCTGTGATGTTTTTATCCTTCTGGGAAAAGGAATAACGTTGTGGTTTTTCGGATTTTAAGTAGTAAAAAAGAAAAAGACTCTCCTAAAATATTTGTAGGCCCAAAATACACCAGCGGCATCAATGAATCAGACAAAACCAAAATAAGCTCACCAACTGAGAAAAAGATTGTTACTTGTGAGCAACTCCATCTCCTGTCACACTTGCAGCCTTCTCCAAAAATCCCCAAAGTCTTTTTTTACTATTCTTGAAAAACCATTATATTTGGATTATTCATTCTTACTACACAGTCTTTCACCCATTGCAGGTAATTTGTATTTGTCATTGATTGTAGTGATAGTAAAATCAGATGCTAAATGATCTAACAGTGATTAAAGACTTGGTTCTAGTTGCTTAAATTATATCTGGTAGAACTTTCTCACCAGCAAGCCCGCTGAGTCAGTAGAATAAATCTGAAAGTCAATGTTAATGATTCAGTAAGTGTTAGTTGACTGAACTCAGCCAGCTGATGGATTTTATAATTCTAGAAAATCTTATAATATGACATATATTTTATTTTTTTTTTAAAGATTTTTCTTCTCAACTATGCTGGTTTCATACCAAAGTTGAAGTCTAGGCAAGGATACCCAGCATGGCTGCTTGAGAGAGGACCGAGCAAAGAGCTAGTGGTGTTATTGCATGCATGGGCTAACTCAGAGTTACTGCTTAATAGCTGAAGTTTGCTATAATTACCATGAAAACGCCTGACTAATTCTTTTTTGAGGGTTGTGTGGAGGAGTTAGATCTATAAATAATTTCTTTCTGATTTTGAGAGAGACAAATGCCGGCACATACGTCATCCATATTGTTTCCCTTGATCCTGGAGAGGGTAGAGCATCTAACTTTATGCATATAAATTTTTCTGTGAAATTTCTATTGCATTTATTTCCCTGAAAAAAAAAAAAAAAAACAAAACCAAAAACAAGACACAAACCCAATAGTGAACATTTTGGGTAACATTCATAAGTACATCTGACATACCTTGGTAAGTGGAAGAGTATATAACAAATGTGTCAGTACTTCATTAGCCCAAATTAGGGAGTCAGTTTAGAAACCTCCAAAATCCCAGTCAGAATTCATTCCAGTCAAACTGTGGCAGAGTCCATAGGTGAGCCCAGACATGGCACTGTTGTGTTGATGTCACTTAACAGCTCACTGGAGCCATCACTTAAACCCTTGAAGCACTTTGTAGGGCTTTTGGCTGCACCTGCCAAAATGGAGTTTTAGGTAACTTTCATCTGTCTACAAGTTTTAAATAAACTTTTAATTCTGTAGTAAGAAAATAAATTGTCTCTCTATGGGACTGTTCAGCCTGGAGAAGATGAGGTTCTGAGGAGACCTTCTAGGGGCTTTCCAATACCTGAAGGGGCTCCAGGAAGGCTGGGGAGGGACTTTTGACAAGGGCAGGGAGCAACAGAACAAGGGGAAATGGCTTTAAACTGGAAGAGGGGAGATTGAGATGAGATATTAGGAAGAAATTCTTTGGAGTGAGGGTGGTGAGACAGTGGCCCAGGTTGGCCAGAGAAGCTGTGGCTGCTCCTCCCTGGAAGTGTTTGTGGCCAGGTTGGATGAGGCTTTGAGCAACCTGGTCTAGTGGAAGGTGTCCCTGCTGATGGCAGGGGGGTTGGAACTGGATGAGCTTTAAGGTCCTTCCCAACCCAGACTGTTCTGTTATTCTATTCCATGCAAATTATTTCCGCTGTTATATTTTTTGGCAAATATGACTTCATAGCTCGTTTCATTTTCCTGTCATCCCTCTGCAGCTGTGGCTGGCGTTGGTACCTGTGAACACTGGTTGTTCTGTACCCCTTTTGTGAAGACACCTCCACCTCGGTTCATTTTCCTGTCGTTCCCTCTGCCGCAACAGCCAGGCTGGTACCTGCGAATACTGGTTGAGCTGTCAGAATCAGGCAGGCTTTTAAGAAAATGAGTTTTGGCATTCCTTATCCTTAAGATGATCCCTTGTTTTTTTCAGTTACTGCTTTCTGACTTGGGAAAATTTCTTAAGGTGACCCTGAGTTTGTTCCTAGACTGTCAACCAGGTGGCAGCAATGCCACGTTAGAGCTGCTCCCAAAGCCTTTCCCTGCCATCAAGTGTTAATGCGAGTGACCAATCCGTGCTAAGATGATGGGAGGTAATTGGGTAATTGTATTTTACTGATCACAAGCAGAGGGGAAAAAAAGGGAAGGGGAGGGAAGAGAGAGGGGGGAGAAAAGGGAAAGAAAAAAAAAAGAGAAAGAAAGAAAGAAGGGAGAGAACGGAAGGGGAGAAGGAGGAGTGTAACCAGAAAGACTGGCCCTGGGACATTTGCAGATCCTGGGGTATCACTGAAAGGTGGGGAATAAGAGACAAGCAGAACGGCAGGAGAGCGTAGCTACCCCAGCAGCAAGAGCAGCAGCTGTCAGGAGCTGGATATATCCATCCCTACGTGCGGACAGACGGGCAGCCACAGGGAGAATCGGGCTGGAGCTGATGGGAGGGAGGAAGGGTTTCGGCTGCGCCTTTCAGGGATGAAACTAAACACTGAAAGAAGCGGCTGGGCTCCTGGGAATGTGTCATCTTGGAAGGGAGAGAGGCAGGAAGGAAGGAAGGAAGAAAAGAGGGAACGTAACTGGCGTGTGGAAGAAGATGGGAGAATAACTGGCTGCCGTGCAGAAGGGAAATCCAACTTGTAGATCTGAAATCCAGCAGGCTGAGCTTGGGAATGAGATCAGCTCTGCGCTGAAACAGAGAAAGGGAGGAAAAGGGAGGCAGAGACTGGAGAGCTTTCATATCCTTCTTC
>NW_010321468.1:27519-29938 GCF_000700745.2 Antrostomus carolinensis
CTCTCTCCTCAAAGAAGAAACAGAAGTTTATCCGTCTTGGTGCTCCTGGATCTGTATAGCTGCTGGACAAGAGATGGAGAGGAAGCTGAAATGAAAAGCAGAGGGTGCTTGTGAAATTTACAGCTAAGACGACAAATCACGCCTCCCCGGGCTGCTTCTCTGCCCCGTCGGGGGAGTTGGAACATCAGAAAGATTTTGAGAAGTGTGGGGGGCAAAGGGGAGAGTGGGCGTTAAAAACACCCGTCCCGAGTGTTTAAAAAATAACGAGGGGATGGATTTATTCATGACAGCTGGTGGGAACCTTGAATTTTTCTCTACTCCCTCCCTCCTTCCTTCCATTTAACGTGAGATTCTGAGAATGCAGAGGAGTTGGAGGGAAGGCAGAAGGATATAACGTGGAGTTGGAAGCGAGGAGAGGGAGCTGATGCTGTGGATTGCTGGCTTCTTGCTGAAATCAAAAATCCAATTGCGCACTGGGTTGTGATTGGAAATCTAATCAGATCTTTGGAGAGGGGGGAAGAGAGGCTAAAAGTTTATTGTTTTGACAGACACAAATGAAAAATTGAATGCAAAAGGGGATCCTTTTCTAAAGGAGTGTGGGGGATAGAGAAAAAGAAGAATGGGAATCCCCGTTCCAATGTGGAGATGCACGGATTGGATAATTGATAGTGCAGCAAAGAAGGGGGAAGAAGAAAATTGCCTGGCAAGACCTGGATCTTAACAGTCACAACAAAATTACATTAAAAGAATACAGATGGAGGGTTGCTTAAAAAGAAATACAGCCCTTTCTGCTCTCCAGAGAAAAAAGAAACAGTAAGCGATGGAGAGCAGTGGAGCCAGAGAGGCAGAAAACCTCAGAAAAAGGAAACTAGGCAAAGGATCCACAGTGGAATGAAAAGTTTCAGAAAGGAGAAGGACCATTCATCCTCTGCAAGGATTTTTGTTTTTTTCCTGTTATTTTTGACCACTCTTCTCCAGTGAAGGCAAAACATCAGCGGTATCACTACAGCATTTTTCAGCAGAAAAGTTGAAAGCCACTGAGAAAATAAAGGACGGAGAAGAAGAAAGCAAAATTGCCGGAGGGGGAGAGTTCAGCAGCCTTGGCTTGGATTGGCACCTGCACGGACTGAAATTGCTGGGAAATTGCAATTGGATATCCTTTATTTTTATTTCCTTTCTTGTTTTTAATTGTGGTTTGGTGGCTGAAATGAAGTAGTTTTCTAACCCCTCCCCCACCCTGGTTTTTCATAACCACTCGGATTTCCAGCTGGATAGTCTTTGAGGATACAGTAAGTACACTTTCCATTTTATTAATTTATTTTGGAAAAGGAAATATGCCCCATTGCCTCTCTTCTTTCTTCCTTATCTCTGTTTTCTTGGTCTTTTTCCCTAGCTGAATCAAGAATCTGATGGGATTTTGATAATGGCTGGAGGGGAGCGGGGGTGGTTGGGAAGAGAAGGGGACGAGGACAGAACTGAATTCTCCCAGTAGCTCAAACATTCCTCTTAGTAAAACTCCAACCTCGTAGGATGTTGCAGACACCTGCCTGCTTGGCTTTATAGCATTTGGAATTGTTCACTAGCAAAGAAATCTTTGGAGAAATCCCCTGCAGTGAGGGAGAGGGGGGGGGATGCTGCCTGATTGCCCAGTCTGTCCAAAGGGATGCAAGTTGCATGGAATGGGATGGATGCAGGGAGGAGGTGTGCTCACTTGGTTATTTATTTACTCGGTGTTTGAATGCTAATTTGAATGCTGGCATCCAGTCTGCCATTGCAGATCAATATGGTGTATTAACAGGAAAATTTTATCATCGAGTGGGGAGGTGAAGGATGGATTTGGCTGGAGTGTTGGGGAGGGGTGGGGGGTATAAGACAAGAGGTTTTAATGGCTTTTGAGAAGGATTTTGAGAGAAATGGCATGTTTTACGCTCCACTGCTAAGGAAAAGCAGTAGCAGGCAGAGGGAGGACGTTCTTCTGTTGAAGGGGAGTTTAGGAATCTGCTGTACCTGCCACTCATGCCCTCCAGATCTCCTAGGAAATTCTTGGTGATTCTGTGGTGAATCCTTCGGGCTCCCCTAGCATTTCCATGGCAGTTGAAGGAGATTTACTTTGATAGATGAGCAGCGAGAGGATGCTGTGGTGTTAGGAGGTTTTTTGTTTTTATGCTGATAATGAAAATAATTAAAAAGTGGCTTTGTAGATGGCAGGGTTCACAGGCTAGCAATGGTGTGTAACAGAGCAGTAAACGTCTCTCCCTTCCTGCAGAGATGTGGTGTGGGGGTGTGGAATAAAGGGAGGGTAACGTGGTGTTTAAAACAGAGGTGCTTGTTTTCCTGTGGGGAAGGAAGGGTGCCACTTTCATCCCCTCTCCTGGCATGACTGCTTAGCTTGTAGATAGGGAGTTTTCTTTCTCTTTCC
>NW_010321468.1:29973-50745 GCF_000700745.2 Antrostomus carolinensis
CCTTCACATCTACGGGCTCCAGCTGAAAGTATTAGGCCAAAACTGGGGGAGGAGAAAGAGAAACAGCTAATTAAATGAGCCATTGAACAGATAGGGATATTTTTTTTTGCAGGCAAGGTGCAGAACTAGCTTTGCCACTCGTTTTACTTTTCTCTAGCTGCAATATTCTGGAGGAGGGGAGAGAAGGCAAGGATGGGAGAGGTTTTGGTAGAGCTGGATTTTTTTTTTTATTATTATTTTTTGGCAGCATTTTCCTGTTCACAAGCTTCTTGCATGAAACAACACAAACCAGAGCTCTAACTTCCCTAGATAAATACATAATTAATTATTAGCATCTTCCTTTCCCCTCGCCTTTCTCCATTCACTCACATCACTGTTACTTCACGTAAACATCCTGAATCTTTTAGCAGAATGGAAATGAGACCTTCTGCCTCTCAAATGCATCTCATGTGCTGTGTTTGGAGGTCATGCCTCTTAAAGGTTGGCTACTTGTAAAGGATTAAGATTTAGGGTGCAAATCTGCCCCTAAGGAAATCTCTGGGAGTTTTTGTTTGGCCACGCGAACAAATCGGACCCTTTGTGGTGGTGTGTTTAGAAAAAGAAGGAAGCAGGCACAGAAAAAACTGTTCCTTCCAGCTCCAGTTCCTCTCCTCTTTCTCAGCATAGCTAAATGGGTTTAGTATGAAGTGCTTTAGCCTCATTGATTTCTCTGGGCACATGTTTCCTGGTGGGACACTAAATGGGTAATAAGTTTGTCAACATCTGAAAAAAAAAAAGAAGTGCAAAACTCTGTTCTCCATTCCTTCATGTATCATGGTAAGTCTGTGCCCTGGTGTGGGCTACACTTACATCAGCAGTTGCAGTAACAGAGCAGCTAAATTTATGTTAAGCTGCTGCTCAGTAATTACTGAAGGAAAAAGAAGCTGGCTAAGGGAAAGGCATCTCCCAGCTCTTTCCTGGATTGCTGTGAAGTAAACACATAAACAGGGAATTTGATAGAGCAGCTCCAGGTTCTGACAGTAGAAAGCTGTCCTAGGTGCCTCCTTCATTTGGTACAATAACTAGCAGGAGGGTTTTCTTGCTGCGATAAGGAAGTGCTGGGAAGACTTAGCCACCAGTTTGGGCTGAAACAGGCAAACCTTGTCAACATTAAAAAGCTAGGGATGTGTGTCTGCTTCTAAAGAGGCAGCAGTTTCACACTTCAGTGAATCATTCACTTAATAACGTAGCCAAAAGACACATGGAACAACCCAGAGTTTAACTCATGCAATCTCAAAGTGGGAACGAGTATCGCATTTCTCTGCATTTGTGCTGAGCCTTATCCAGAGCCCAAAGGGCTGGTTATCAAATAAATCCCAAAATTGACTCAATTGGAAAAGATCTATAAGATCACAGAGTCAAATCATGAACCCAACACTGACAAGTCCCCGACTAACCCATGTCTCTCAGCACTGTGTCTACATGACTCTTCAATCCCTCCAGGGATGGGGACTCCACCACTGCCCTGGGCAACCCCTTCCAATGCCTCAGAACCCTTTCAGCAAAGAAATTCTTCCTCAGGTCCAATCTCAACTGCCCTTGGTGCAACTTGAGGCCATTTCCTCCTGTCCTGTCCCTTGTTCCTTGGTTGAACAGACCCACCCCCACCTCTCTCCACCCTCCTTTCAGGGACTTGGACAGAGCCACAAGGTCTCCCCTCAGTCTCCTTTTCTCCAGGCTCAACAACCTCAGTTCCCTCAGCCGGGAACTCATCACACTTGTGCTCCAGACCCTGGCCAAATGGGCCAAAACCATCAGGCCAAACATCCCGCTAAATGAGGAGCAACAATTCTCCTCAATCAGAGGCAAGAGCTGTCTGTGCTGCTTCCCTCACACATGCCTGAGCACAGTTATATCATGCAGCAGCACATGCTGGTCCTGCAGGCTGTCTCCTCTTCAAACCATGGACAATCCTTTTGGTGTTGACCCCAGGCAGCTGGGATTGTGGCAGTGTGGAGGGAACCAGTATGTGTATATTTAGGCACCAAATGCTTGTATGAAAGGAAAGAGAAAGCTATACTGGAAGGTCCTGCTCCGTTTGTTCTAGTTGTTCTCCAGAAGGTCAGAGATCATGCATCTCAAACTTTGGGTATTCTTAGCAAACTGTAGGTTAATAATGCAAGGGAGTAGCTAGTCCATGTCTTTTCACGTGTCAGGAATGATTTGCACTGGTCTAGAATAGGAGGAGGTTCAGTTTGCCGAAGCAAGTCACAATATCTCCTAGTCTGATATCACTGATGAGTGAAAAATGGACTTTCAGGTCGAGTGAGACCCAAGAAGGTTTGCTCCAGATGTGAGTCAATGCAAGTGATCATATGGGACTGGAGGACAAGAAAGGGATTCCTGAGGTGCTGCCATGGCTTCCTACCTACAGGCTTTCAAAATGAATTGCCTGTGACCTAAAAAGCTGTCTCCCATTTGACATGAAGGTTCTTACTGGAGCAATATGAGACAGGAAGATTTTTGAATGGGGCTCAGGACAGGATTTTAACACAAGCTGTCCAAGAGTGAAGGTGCAATATATTCCCTGAAGGAGGGCACTGTGCCCAGCAGCAGTCTGCAAGAGTTTCCATCTCAGTCCTGCCTCTGTGCTTTCACTTTGGCTTGGAGATATCCTTTTGTTTCTGATTGCTAGTGAGGGAATGAGGAGAGAGAGAGAAATAAAAGGTGCTGGAATTAGTGCTGCTTGTAGTCTGGGAGGAAAATTACTCTGAAGAAATGCAATTAGCACCCACCGAGTCATTTCTAGAGTAGTCAAGCTGACTGAGCTTTGGGCTACTATTAGCAGGGGCCCTCCTTCTGCGTTCCCATCTATCCCCTTGCCAGCTGCTTTATGAAAATCAGAAGGAAAACCTTCAGTTACAAAGCTCTGGCCCCGCAGGAGAACCCAGATGAGAAGGATTTGGTAATAGCAGGAGCCAGGGTAGGCTGGAAGGCAGCCTTGCAGCACGCTCCAGACGAGCAGCGTGGGCAAGGAGCTGCCCTTAGAAAGGATCCTACCTTTGCCTCCTGTAATGGCAGAAGACATTGGGGCTTGGCTTGTGACATTTTTGGAGTGGCTTATTTGATGGTGTTATTCAGAAAAGAAGGGAACCTGTTATTTAGCTATATTATTGTGGTCATTTTTTTCTCTTGGAGCGTAGAAACGGGGATGCAAGAGGGCAGATGCCTGCGCTCGTGGTGTGTTTTAATTGCATAGTCACAAGCTGCAATAGGTGGAAGTGAATTAACGTGCAGTTCCTGGTAGAGGTCCTGGATACTTTGCTATCTGTTAGAGGAAAAGGCAAATATCAGCCGCTTGTGCATGCACACAAGAAAAGAGAATCGGGATTTACATTTGGTATCCAAGGAAGCAAGAGCAGAATCCTGCAGGGCTTTCTTTTCATTGTTTAAATGTTGCCATAGCAATATTTCAGGGCACAAGTTACATGTTTTCCACTTCTGGAGTTGAGCTTTTCTTCCTTCTCTTTCTGTGTTTTTCCCTCTCTCAATATACACAACAACCCGGGATATCTCCACAGAAATTTGCACAGCAATAGGAGAAGGTGTTTGAAGGCTTCGTTACCTATTCGCATATGTCTGTTTGTCTCTTCTTCCCTGTCATGTGTTGGAAACCCAATTAGGAGGAAATTGTTGGCTAGAAGTGGAGTGTGAGGCTCTTGTTGTTAGGACATTGAGCGTATCATGCTATTTTGTGTGGTGGTGATATGTTAATTGGATGGCTGCAGGCAAGCAAAGTGTAGCAGTCGCTGACAATTAGAAACAACAATGAACTTCCCAGGATTGCAACTATTCCTTAGGCAGATTAAAATGCATTTCAGGTATATACACCAGAGCTTCTGTAAATTTAAACGCTAACAGGGCTGTAAGAACTCTTGAAATTCTGTTTTCACAGTGCTGAGACAAGGTTTACCCTTGCTGCTTGTGAAAGGGAGAGAGGCAGCACCAGCCCACCAAATAAAATCTCCTGTAGCATTCGCTGCAGAGCTTGTACTTGTGATGTCAGGACTGTGGGGGAGCAATATAACCAGGAAACCAGGAGAATCACAAAAAGGAGCCAACCAACCCCAAAACAAAGCAAATAAACTCCAGCAACAATGGTTTCACACAAAGCTTACGCAGAGGTATCACAGCAAGATAAGTTAAATGACTGAGTTTCTGTCTGCAATCCAGCAGCATTTCGAAGCATTTAGTAATTCTCTGTGTTGGAAGCATTTCTTTTCAGTTCTTTAGCAGCTATGGGATCCATACTGTGCATTAAAATAACCTGTTCATGGAAAGGACCTTAATCTTCACCCATGTAAGACATCAAAAGTTCTATTGGTTTACAAATATTTCTTTAGTGCCATATATTGGCTAATAAACTAGGTCCAATATAATGGCAATGCAACAAATTAATGTCATTAGTGGTAAAACCAGTGCTGTGAACATCCTTGTATCACAAGTTCATTTTAGTTTATTTTTAACTGTGAAGGTAGTTACCAAATTTCTTGATTAGCAGCCAGATTGAAATAGTTAATTAAGCTTTTGGCTAATTTAATTGTCTGACATATTGAATCAAAGTAAAGGCTTTCAGCTCACATTTAAATTTTGACATCTGAACAGATCAAAACGTAAAGCAAACAGTTCTCTGCTATTTCGTCGTTAAGTAAATGTTCTCATTGATTTCATTTTCTCATTTAAAAACAAAACAAAAGGAAAAAACTTAATGAAACTATTACATCCAGTTGTCATGGCAACAAAAGTTGCTCAAATGACAGGACTATGGAACCTCAGAAATATGGATGTGGTTTCCTTTCATGTTTTTATGGACAGTACAGGATGAACTGATTTCTAGAAGGCCCAGGAGTTGGTGCTTTTCCTTCACTATACAAGTAAGAAGGATTGTTCCAAGGGTCACATCTAAACCTGAAAGCCAGTGGTAGTAATTTTCAAAAGGTATGTTAGTGTATTTCAGCTCTCCAGCACGTTTTATTTTTGCTTACAAACCTTTCTTCACTTTCACATCCATAATCTCCTCACTCATGTGCCGTGTTCCATGGGAAATAAAGCCCAGCACATAAAGAACCTGTTGATCAATGAGGGGAGTGCAGCATGAATAATAACCATGCAGGGTTCCTCACACTGCAGCTCAGTCGTGATCTTCAGCAAAAGACTCCCTCAAGAGCTTAAGCAGGAACTGTGTTCAACTACCTTGAACAGAATCCCCAGCATCTATGAGATGGCACAGAAGGTGACCAGCTGTGATGGGGATGGGAGGTACCCACTTCACTCCTCAAACACTGTGCCCACTCATCAAATTCCTGAAGCCCATCAGATTCCATTGCCCTACTTGGAATTTGAAATAGAGAGCTAGGGATGAAAGTTTCCTGATTACTGGGTTTTCATCAGATATAGGCCAACGTTTTACTTTCTTTTTGATTTCCAAAACCAACTGTTAGGGGACAGGTGGAAGAGGCTGGGGTGGCAGTCTCTCGGTAAACTGTCTAAGTGAGAATTCTGTCTTGCAGAGAATTAATCAAAAGGATTGTTTTGCTGTTTATACACTAATGCCCATTTTTCTGCTCTAACGCAGCACGGGAACGTGTATGAGCTAGTTGGTTCTGTAGTAACTCTTCCATGCAGCCAGTTTCATTCCTTTTACATGTCTTTCTCTTCTCTTCTGTCACTGTGCGGAGATAAACCCAGTTCTCCTCCAACTAATCCCAACTGGAGCTTTAGTAATTACTTCAGCAGGATTGATCCCGCTCTGTGGTGGGGTTTTTTTGTTTGTTTGGTTTTGGTTTTTTTTCCTTCTCCTAAATGAAGTACAAAACCTGTTTTAGTTCCAGAAATCAACAATAAGGTAACTATTTATATTTACAGACATAAAAAGGTGATTCAAATAACATTATGAATTAATATGCCATAAACTTCTCGATTTCTAAATGTTCCACAATCCCTGATGACATTCCAGGTATTAATGCTACTTTTTCAACATTGGTGTATAATGTAACAATTGATGGATTAATTAAGTAATCTGGCCCTTGTTCCTGACACAGCAAAACCAGATACTTTGTAAAATGTCATATTTTAGAGCTGAATTCTCTCTTAGTAGTGGCTTGGAGAATTTGGTGATGGTGTGATCTCTGTGTATTGACTATTCACATCAGTATCTGAATATTGTGAAGTGTTATAATTAGTTTAACAAAAAAAAGTTGTAGTTTACCTTTTAAAAACTACAGAAGAGGATCTACAAGGATGGAAAAGGGTTAAGCAACCATATTTCCCCCTCTCTCAGCGCATGCAAGTTTCAAATGAAGTGCATAAAAATGTATTAAATTCCATGAGCTGCTTTGCCGAAGGGCATACATGTTGTGTTAAGGGGTTTTTTTTACTTAGCTGTTTGGTTTTACAAGAATTTTCTCTGCCAGTACTCTATTTATGAGCCCTTATTGGCCAGACAGGTTCTTCTACAGGTGGTTATATGTTATTTTTCCAGAGGCAAGCTTTTATAATTGGTGTATCATTTAAAGAACTGAGGTTCTTTTTTGTTAGGGCTGTTGATGACCCAACTTCTAAAGGGGAAGGCTGGTGACCCCATTAGCCTTTCAGGTTGCTCATATGCAGTGCACACTCTACTACTTCAATGAGAGTCTTATTGCATTTAAGACCCATGTGAATTTGGACTCTATATGGTGCAGGGAATTAAAACCATAATGGATTTCTCTTCTGAACTGGAAAGAGGTTGAAAAACCTCACCTTCAGTGAATGTTCATGTTGATAGCCCTCTGTCTGTAATGTACGTTTCACTGAGTAGCCTGGCCCTGAAGATTGAGTTATATACATTAAGTGAAGGCCTGGAGGTATCTGTTAAAGACTACTGCATCAAACCACAGCAGAGCATGGCTTAGTCCTTCAGTAACTTTCCATAGCATGTGGAAAAAATAATTGCATTTTTTCAATGGGAAATTTCAGTTTTGGGCACATGTGTGAAAATCTCATGCAGCAGCAGCAGAACATCATTAAGAGTTGCAGAGAAGTATAGAGAATAATTTCCTACCACAAAAGATATTGCATCTGATTTAAAGTATCATCTAGATAAGATTATTTTTTTTTGTGGCAAAGAAAGATGAAGTTGGTGATTGCCTTTAGCAAATAAGAGATAAAATGCAGCCAATGATGCTGTTTCAGAAAGACCTATCTTCTAAACCTGGGGAAAATGATGAGAAAAAATGATTGGAGAGAACATATAAACAGAAGGTTGTGAATATAAACTGGACAGTTTCTAGGAATATATTATTTTGCCAGAGAAAAACCCAAATCATAAAAGAGTTCACACGTGACTATGAGTCTGTCTTTGACACAAGGGAAAGTGGAGCCAAAATGTAACAGTTAAACCAAGATCAAAATAAACTAGTATATAGCAGTTAAAAAAGGAGAAAAACAGATAACAACCTCTATAAAAAATAAGGTATAAAATGAATACAATTGATCTGATAAAAGAGAATTGTTGAGGTTGGGTGGTGGGCTTAGAATGTACCAGGAATAAAGGACTATTGCTGTTCTTGTTGCTACTTGTATTGGAGGCATCCTATGAAGAGTTATTGGCAGTAGTGATGTGGAACTGACAGAATTATTCAATCAATATTTCTATTCTGTATCTGGAAAAATCATGATGAAATATTCTTATTATGAAAAGAAAAAGCAAGTAAAAGGAGATTAGAAAACATCTATTAGGAATAAATATTTTTAAATCAACAGCCCTGTTGTACTCCAGAAGACGTATCTAGAAAACGTTCTAATGATACAACTGCAATGAACTTGGTAATCATTGACCATTTAGTCTGACATAAAATTTAGCAAAATAACAGAAAATCCAACACAGCATTCAGACAGAGAATTAAGGGAGGGGAAATGCTTAATGGCAATAGTGTGGTATTACGGGAAGCATTTTCTGTTGAGCTAACAATTTGACTTTTTGATGATACTACAAGGTTGGTAGATAGAAGTTACCATGTAAATATAATGCACTTATGCTTTAATTACATAGGAAACTTCAGCAGCTTAGAAGTACTGTTCCAGAACTGTGGGGAAATATGTTTGAATGGATTATACAGATATTGTAACTCTTTTAAAAATATTTGTATCAGTGATCTAGACAGAACATTGAGCTTAATGTAAGTACAGGGCCCACAGTTGGCAAAATGACCTGGATAAGTGTGGTGGTTTCACTCCTTTGGCTGCAGCCAAACACAGTCGCTCGCTCACTTTTCCCCCTGCCACCCCCACAGGGAGCAGGGGAGAGAATTGGAAGGGTAAATGTAAGAAATGCCAATTTGGGGTTTGCTAATTACTGCGCTTCTCCCTCCAAGTCCTTGGCACTTGCAGACCAGCAAAACGCAATGACCTTGGACTTCCAGCAGCAACTAAAAACATTAATACCTTTTGAACATTCTTCTCATAACAAACCCCACACTGAAACCGAAGCACAGCTATTCTAGATACCGAGAAGAAAATTAACTCTATCCTAGTGAAACCAGGACGTGAAGAATGGGTGTTAGGATGGAGATGTGAGGGTAAACTGTGTGAATAAAATAACTGAGGTGGCATTTTCCCAAACTGATAATGCTAAAGAGGAGAATTTAAACAACACCTCCCTGCTTCTCTCCCCACTCAAAAGAAAAAAAAAAAGGAAAAAAAAAAGGAAAAGCTGTGAGGAGCCAGCATCCAGCTAGTAGAGTGACTGCCCAGGGTTCAACAAGCAGGGACCCAAGCTTTGTGAGGACACATGTGAACTGGGAGAGCTTTCTTCCCAGCCTGTGCATTAGGAGATAGCACAGGACCACACAGAGTTGGACCAACTGTGACTCAAAGGAGAAGTGAGCAAGTAGGGAGCCCCAGAAGTGGGGATGTGCTGGTAAGCCACATGGCCTGTGAGAGTATCTGAGTGATACTACTCCAGGGGATTAATGATGTAGGGTGTTTAGAAGTTTTATGTGTTTATTGGCATTTTGCAAGTATCTAGTGTTGTGGTTTATCTGTATCTCTGATCCTGAGCTGGCAGTGAGTGCTGCTTAATTAAATCACCTAAATTGAGAAGCTTTTCCTTGCAACAGCTGGTATCACCAACATGATAAATAAGACACAGAGTGATATTGGATGCAAAATGTTATGTATAGAAAGGACAGATACAGGATATACCTTCAGAATGAGGGACATTCATCTGCCTGAAAAAGGGTTTGAGATCGTAACAGGCAAGAAATTCCACGTGAGCTCCCACAGTGATAGTGTTAAAAAAGACTATGTCGTACCGTTGGATAAATAAGCAGAGAAACTGAATAGTGATTTTTAACAATGCCAGTGGGAAAACTGGAATGCTGTTTGAATTTCGGTTTGTCCACATTTAGAAAATTGTGTTGGAAAAAATGGAGAGACACATAAAAATACTCAGTGGTGAAAAAAAGGGGAAAATAAAATCAGTGCTCAACGTGTAGTCAATTGATTAAGGAACTTGAGAACTGATGTGATTAGTGTATAAGGAAAAAAAAATGGGTGTTTAAATGTTTTCTAATATAGCAAATATTGATAAGAAGCAATAGCTGGAAGCTGAAGTCTTATAAATTCAGGTTGGAAATTAAGGGTAGAATTTTAATGGTGGAAATAATTCACCATTTTAAAAATTGCCCAGAGAAGTTGTATTTTCTCTTTCTCTGGGGCTTGCGTCTACAGATTGGATGTCTTTGTGGAAGACTGTTGTTGTGAAGTACGCATTATTGTGCTTTGTGATATTCAGAAGGCCAGAGCTGATGGATCTGAGGTCCCTGTATCTTCAGCCTGTGATTCTGCAGGTAGAAGGAATGTAACCTGGGCTGTCGTATCCAAACTTCCAATCCTCTTATCAACAAACACGTCTCGCTTGCAATGCACAGAACACCCCAAAGGATTTCACTACCCAATCCATCATCCCCTCTTTGCTGAGATTTCTAGCAGAAGGCCCAGGAAGTTTTTGGGTGCTCTACTTCTTTGTGGCAGTAATCTGACTCAGTGTCAGTACCTCAGGCTTCTATTTGGTTAATTGGAAAAAAAAAAAAATCTTTTGAAATCTGTTAATTTGTCAAAGCTGAAATGTTTTATGGAGATTAATTTGGAAGGCTGTGCTGCGGGTGAACAAATACTCACCATCCACATTTACTCATCCACTAATTTATTTGTGTGATCAAACTCCTACATCCATCATCATTCTTTTCATAGTGGAGTGAGTTGGAAGCTCTGGGTGTTGTACATCTGAAACGCTGGCTTATCAGCAACCAGGAAAAGTCCAGTTGTTTAAGATGACATGGGAGTTCAACACCTAAGTGAAAACCAGCCAAAATGTATTGTCTCAGAGGTTTGTTTTTTTGGTTTTTTTTTTTTTCTAGCTTAGGCTTCCAGATATGAACTTCTGTGATAGTTGGTCTTGGTGCCAGGCTTTTTTCCAAGTCTGAGATAGACTAAATATAGAGGTGTCAAAGCTGGTATATCCTTCTCTCTGTTTCTCTCTGCTTACAGGCCACTAAACATTGCTCTGTCCACATTTTTTCTTCCTGGGAATGGTTGGTAAGCATTTTAGACTAGAAATGTATTTTTCTCTCTTCGTAAAATAACTCTGTGGATTAGATTTTACTTGTTTACTTCTTTTGCTCATGCATGTACTTGGTTTGGGAAAACAGAGAAGAGGGAAGAGTGAAATAAGCTTGACCCTGCATCTCTGCCTGATAGATTTTGGTAGTGTGGGCTGCAATTATATGCAGTCTCAGTGGGCTGTCTTCTTGTATTTCTAGTTACTCTTCACCTCATTCCTTGGACATGGTTTGTTCTAAACTCTTCTGAAAAAAAAATATACTGATGGAAATGTGAAACAAAGATACGTGTTTCATATATACTGGTGAGCTTGGTGGTCACTTTCTCTGTTTAGGTTTGAGTTTCGTAGAGTGTTTCATAGTTCAGGTAAATTTTTTGTGTAAACTGTGTTTCCTGAATTCAAGAACCTTCCTGGAGTAGTGGGCAATTTCATTGCTACAGCTGAATGGAGTTAGCCTGAGAGGTCATGGACTGTGAGAAGGCATTCTCTGAGGTACCAAAAAAGCATTCCTGTATTCAATTATTATCAACTATAAATTGCTAGCAGATTCTATGTCCTGAGATATCCAGTCTTTATTTCTTTCACCTTTTCTGAAAAACAACAAAATTGCAAGTCTTGGGAGATCTTGACCTAATTAGTGGTTTCACAGTGTATTCTCTGTCTGTGATGCTCCAGCAGTGTCAGTGCCCAAGAGATGTTGAAGTGACAGGTTGTAAAAATCACACTTTCATTTTCATCTTTAACCTTCCTTTCATTGCTTACTGCTCTCTGTCCATGCTGTATATATCAACGGCAGCTAATGAAAATGTAAAACAATGGTGTGTTCTTTCATACTCAATTTAATTGTCTCTTCATTACTCTTCAGGCTGTCACTGGATAAGATATAGTAGGACATATTCTTCTAGTAATGTGACTTCATGAGGTGCTGGTCAGAGTTACTGTGTCAGTGGATCCAAAGGAAAATTAAGAGTTATTACACCTGATTCTCCTTGTGGCTTGTGTTGTCATTTATCACCGGGTGACGTTGGGATTCAGACAGTACAATATTGTTAAGTGGAGTATTTTACACTCTTCTAACATTGGTGGTAACTGGGTGTATACAAGATATTGGGAACTTGAGTTCTTTGTAGAGGGTGTCACCTCTTTTCAGTACTGCAGGGACCACAGAAAACCTACTGACCTTTCCAGTATTTCTAATTTTAGGAAGCTCAGGATTAGTTCAGAGAGAAGGTTATCCTTCTGACTTTGGTATTCTATTCTATGTTATGCTCCTTTTTGCACCCTTTACTCTAGCTTTGGCCAGATAATCTTACTTTTGCAGAGATTATAAAAATTAAGTGATCTCACATGCTTGCTTATGGGAGAAAACAGTATGGATGACGGGAGTATAACACACTAACGTGCACTAAGAGTGAGGACATAGCTACTGCATGTTGGTTACATTATACAAAAGCACTGTTATACTGACCAAAAATGTCTGTCTGGGTAATCAGTGTAGTAATCAGCATTTTGAAAATTCATACTCTACCTTAATCCTCACTAGTTACTCCAAATGTATGTTCTATATAGCGTGGTCATGGGTTTTCAAGGAAGGAGGTTACATGTCTCTTACAGCTGCCACGGAAGCCAGTAACTGCACCAACTATTGAAATCTTATCAAATTAATAATATAGGATAAATTTCTCATAAGGTTTTTATCTGTACTCTTAGCTCCTCCAGCGTTTTGTAATTTCATGAGGCACCCTTTTCTTACATAGTCCTCATTTTCTTGTCCACGCTTTATGCAATGTTTCATTCTTTACATTTTAAATCATGTAAGAAATGAATTAAATGTAGATAAAATTTTCCATCATTGTTCCATTAACTTACTAAAATAGGTGACTGTTTAGCAGTTGGAAAAACAAGGTCTAAGTCTATCAGACTCTCTCTGGGATGGTCCCTTTTGCTTTTCTCTCTCCTGATCCCTTCCCCAAACTCCCCTGTCAGAGGTTCACGTAACCACTTCTCAAACCATTGACCTACTGTGGGACCAGCCAAATTTACTACAGAGACCAGCATGGATTCAGTTTGCTTACTGGGAAAATTAACTTGAGCTGGGCTGCTCCTCAGTCCTTGACTAGAGTTCCTTATGATGTTGTCTGTCAAGAGCTCATCCCCTCCCAGTGGCAGGCAGAGTTCAGAAGCTCTTTTTCTCATGCAGAGTTTCCAAAGTGACCTTTGGTGCCAGAGGTGTCTTGAAGACTTGGACTGTCATTGAATGATCACGGTGACTGGGAGAAGTGCCTGAGGACTGAGGAAAGTTAAGAGTTGCCTGTTTCTGAGCATTTCTTGAGCTCTTTTTAATGAAAAGTTAAAAACTTTTAAGATATGGTGGTGTTCTTGCCAGCTTTTCCATGCAGATGGAGCTCTGCACCAGAATGAAGCTTCATTGAAACTAAAGCAAATTCTACATTAAGGAAAAAAAATGCACTAGAGGATCTGTCAGATTAATTTAACTGGTGTGAGCTGAACTATTTCCACTACTAAAACTATGGATTCATGTAAGTGTGTGGATGTGTGTTAAAGAGGGTAGGTTGCCCTTGAAAGTTTTGGGGTGTGTTTGGCCTTATGACATATTAAAGTGATGATTCTTTGCACAGATGGTTGCATTATAGACAAATAGCAGGGAAATAGTATTTTTTATATATTTAGCGAAACACCTGCTTCCATATATCTCTTTGTGTAGGAGGGGGAGAGAAATCTCCACACATTAGTCATGTAGATCTCAGAAGAACTAGAATGTTGACTATATGGTAGCTAGGTAAAAAAATAACTGCTTTGAGAAAGGTTTAAGAATGAGTAAGTTTTTTTCAAAACAAGTAATGAAAATATCTCCCACCTCCCAAAAGCAAGAAAAAAATATCAGATCTTCTGTCACATCTTTCCCCATTTCAAATGATACCTTTAAAAGGGAAAACACAGTTTGGAGAGACATTTAAATATAGTAGAACAGACAGTCTTGTCTACTGTAGTGGTCACCACTAGAGATTCCTTGACTCTGATCTTTGTGTGGTCTCTGACTCGTGGTCTGAAACAAATCACACAGAGTCTGTGTGCTCCATTTTACCTCTGTAACTTCAGAGAAATCACTTTTGCATAGTGCAGGACAGATCCTTCCACAATCCATGCAGCCAGAACTCTCTATTTGTAAGAGTTCAGGCATCAAAACCAGTTTAAGATGATTTAAGAAGTGTGAATGGGATTTAAGAAGAGGTTTTGTGAAAGGTCCTTGAATAAAAGGCATTTTGTAAGCACAATTTTTATTGCAATCAGTATCACCGTACGTAAAACACAGGGTTTCAGTGCAGGAAGGCAAAAGAACATGTACATCTTTTATCCTTAAATATTGCATTAGTGAAACAATTCTGGTGACATAATTAAAAAATTTCTTCCTTATCCTTCTGGTCTTAAGAAAGGTTTTTCCTGATCTGCCAGCAATTTAATGATACCACTAACTGTTTTAGATTCAGACTCTCAGTGTTGTTGTTTTGGTTTTGTTTTTGTTTTTTTTCCTCCTGACTTGTTTTACCTCAGGCATGAATTGAATTGAACAAACAAACAAGCAAAAAAATTCGTTCCTTAAAGTTAAGCAAGATCACAAGCCTTGCCAGTTCTTACTCTTAAGAGTAAATACGTGCAAACATAAGCTTATTCAAATATCACTTTGATATTCTAGCTCTAACCAAGGGAATAAGGAGTATTCCAATAAAACCTATTGTAGGCTTTCTACATATTTAACATTGAAATTATTCTTCATTTATTTTCAATTTCTACACTGGCATGGTTGAAAAGCACAGTGCCCAAATTGTCTTTTCCCTGGACACCGTGAAATTTTACCTACTCTCTCAATGTTGCAGTAGTTCACAAGCTTTAAAGCTATAAAGTAATTTTTGTCATAATTCACAACTTTGCTTCCTTTTGACTTCTTGATGCATCAGTTTGTTCTGCATTTAGTAGATCAACCACTTCCCACTGCTGGCTGAAAGGTTTCTATAGTGCCCCGTGAATATAGAATCATAGAATGGTTTGATTGGAAAAGATCTTTGAGGTCATCGAGTCCAACCGTACCTGTCCACTACTAAACCAGATCTCTGAGCACCTCATCTACCCATCTTTTAAACACCTCCAGGGATGGGGACTCAACCCCTTCCATGGCCAGCCCCTTCCAATGCCTCAGAACCCTTTCAGTGAAGAAATTTTTCCTGATATCCAATCTGAACCTCCCTTTGCTCAACTTAAGGCCATTTCCTCTTGTTCTGTCACAAGTTATAGATTTTCTTTCTTGCCTTGAACCTAAAAAACAGATTTCTTTACTTTGTCTTCGTGGAAGGTTCAGAGTTAAAGATCTAGTCAGCTAATTGCCGAGTGTAACATACATCTGTAAGTCGCTGTAAGAATTTTAGCAGCTAACCTTAACTTTTCTGGGAAGTATTTAGTCTAACAACACTTGCTTTGCTTCTCTCCTGTTGAATTTACTTATCTAATAATTGCAAAGATGTACAGAAAGGTATGAAATCAGCAACTGGTGTTCTGTGTTGTTTTTGAAACAACAATGAATTCTCTGATATCCAGTCGTCTCCTTTCAACCTACCCTTTACTTGTGCAGACCCTCGACCCCTCCCTCCTCTGCAAACGAGCAGATAGAGTCTGGGAGAGCGTGTGGACTTTGAAATGTGTCTCAGAGGTCAAGAGATTCAGAGTCTCGGGAGGAAAGTGAAATTCACAGTGAAAGACAATTTGCTGTGACCAACTTGCCCCCAGCAACCTCCCAGCCCAACCACAGGGCTTGGGGATGTCTCAATTTCTCGCATTGTTAGTGAAGGCATTTCTCCTACTGAATTAGAAATAATCGGATGAGTGGAAACTGTTTATTTGAGAAAGAACTTTTCAAGAGCAGACCTTTGGCTGAATTTAAGGTTCCTGACACAGTTTTACTGTTCCTATAAATACATTACTCTTCATAAATCACAAATTCAGTAAAATGGAATTCAATCAGATGTCTGGTAGGGGACAAATGTAGTGCTGGGTTCCTTCCTTTTTTTAATACTTTCTTTTTTCCTTTTTTGTTTTTCTTTTTTCTTCTCCCTCTCCTTTTTTTTTTCCCTCTTTTTTTTTTTTTTCCTTATAGCAGTCTGTGGAAGTAACAACACAATTAAGACAACTAAATCGATATCACCAGTGTACTTGCTTTTGCTTGGCACATTAAGTACCTTTTAAGAATTGTGTTTAACATAGAGCCTTTATCTTTTTGTTTTGAAAAGTACTTTGAATAGATTTGGCAAATTGCTATATTTTTTATTGATCTCGTAATTATTCAGTTTATTTTTATATTCCCCCCCCCTTTAGCATTACTTCATCCTCTTTTAAAAAATCCTGGGAAAAGAAAAGTTTACATTAATTCAGAGTTCCTTATCAAAGTTTTGTGCTTAAATTCCATGTTGACAGAGTGATAAAGATAGAAGTTATACCGAGGTTCCTCAACAGTTAATGAACCAAATAAGGGAGAAATTGTCCACATGTTCAGAATTAGTTTCTTACACTGGAGGTAGAAGACAGTTATGGTGAATTTTGCAACGGGCTACTCCCATGGGGTCATATTTTATTAAACTGAGTAAGTTGGATGAGTCAGAGCAATGGCTATCTAGGAATTGAAGGAAAATAATTGACACTCTGTCTCCCAAACAGACTGTATTTTCCTTTATTTTTGTGATGAGTGTTAGGTTAAGAAATATCTGCACAAGCTCCAGGTGATGAAGAGAACAAGATAGTACTCTCTTTTTTTTTTTTTTTTGCAGTTTGATCTAGTTTACATTCCACAAAGTAGATCTGCTTGACCTGACTCTCCTACACCCTATACTCCTTTCCTTTACTCTTCATCCAAAAATCCTTGCCAGTGTTCATTGATTTTTTTTGAATCTCTCTGATTTGCCTCTTCTGTTATCACAGAGTTGTTCCACTATTATGGTCATAGTGTATGTGCAACAGTGAACTGAAAGTAGAAAGCTAAAGGACTGCGTAGAATTTTAGCATGGCAGGTTTCCCTCCACTCTCTTGAGTCCATAAATGAAAATAATTGTGCTGCAATGCCAAGGAATTAGTATCCTACCACAAATCCCGAATGCTGTGAAAACATGGCATTGCATAACTGTGATTCCACTCAATGCTGTCATTATGACTAAAATTATCTGACGTTGTGTTGCCTTTTTGTTCATATCTGGCAGGAATCGGGCTCTCTCATGGCATACAATACGTTTTCTAAATATGGGTGAAAAACTAGAATGTTCTTCAGAACAAGTATTGCCTAAATTCAACAGAAGTGAATGGAAAATTCTGGCCCTAATTAGTGATACATTCTTGCATTGAAACGTGATCAGCACATCAGTCTTCTTTAGCAGGAAGTGAGCTCCTGTCACCAGATAGAAAATAAATTAAATTGAACATTTTTCATCCCTCAAAAAGTTGATGCCAAAGCAGAAACGTATGCATATTTTTTAAAATCCTACCCTAATCTGCAGTGTTTTGAAAGAGGCAAAATTTAAAAATGACTATTTTTTAAAATGTAAATTTCCTTTTAAAGATCCTTGGTTTTTTGCCTCGTGCTACCAATAAACTTACCCAAGCTGTGTAAATGGCTGTTCCTGGTTAGTTTAGTTCTTCTTGAATAAATGTGAATGAGATGTGAGTAAATGAGAGACAGTCGTTACGCACCACGACTAGAAGCAAAATTGACGGTCCAGGTTCAGTTCTCTTCGAAGAACAAGGATACGCTGTGTTAATGCCTCGGGACAAGGAATCCTCAATTTAAATTTTACAGACTTTGTATTTCTGATTTCTTTATCACCAGTATTCCAGAAGGCATGGGAATTAGCTACCACCATTATCTGTGATAACAGAGGGTATAAGCTGAAGACGTCAGACTTCAGTTCTTGGAGTATGACATCTATATCCGAACAGGTTTACACACACAGTCTGCCTTGTCGAAGAACCTCAATAGCTGTGGTTCTCATGGACTTCAGCTCCTGAAATGTTGACTCCTAACATGAAGTAAATCATATATTTCATCACACCTGTCTTTCAAAGAGTCAAAGAGAAGATAATTAGTGTCGTTTGGTTTTACGTTTGTCTTTTCAATGAGTAGGTTGCTGGATTATATGTCCATGTGCTTGAATAGACTAGAAGATGAGTGATCACTTTGCAGTCCTGTGGTACAGGAGATGCAAACACTTATTAAATAGAACTGATAAAAGTAGTTTAGCTTAACTGTGCAGTTGCATTTATTGCTAGATCCAGTCTATAGATACACATAACACATGTACCCTAAATCCTAAATAAGAAGATATTAGAGTGACATGCACAGCACTTCCATGGGATGCTTTATCTTTATTCCTTACCTGATTCTTTTATAAAATCTTCTTTAATTTTGCAAAGTTCAGAGTATTACAGAGAAAATAAATAGTAACTGGCTTTCTGTGGTAGGAACTCTCTGCTTTGAGTTATATTGAGCAAAATATAACAATGTTTAATATGAAATGTCTAATCAAGGAACATCTGGGTTTCTTTTGCAGTGCCCCAAAGCTGGCCAAGAAAGTTAAATCAAAAGTCATTGAGTAATTGTTCTAATTGTTCATATGGATGCATTAGATCTTATCTGAGTCCAAATAGATTCCTGATACATTAAAAGAACCATTTTCTCCTTTCCTCCCTCCTCCTTCAAAGGCATTTAATACAATGTTAATTCTTAGGAAAAGTAGTCATTTTCTGTAATTATTTTTCTTTTTCTTTTTTTTTTTCCCCCCCCATAGCTTCTAGTATTGTTCTTAGTGGTTGTGCAGATAAAATAGACTTGAAGGAGTTCCAGAGTCATCAAGATGCAATAACCCAGAGATACCAATGTTAGATGGTGCCCTTTTCCCAAAAGGCAAACATTTCATGTTTGCTTTTATGTGGGGAAGTATAAGGTCAGCAAAATTTAGTACTGCTGTTGCATGTATTGTCAATATTAGGTATCATTATTTGGCTAGACATCTATTGTTAATTAATAAAAAATGGAGTAACAAACAAAAAATAGACTTAAAATAATGGTAACTTAAATATATTTTGTCCTGTATTAAAATTATAATTAGTTCATGACCATAAAACTCATACCTATATGAATAACTCAGCCTGAAAATTCATATTATTTTATCGTGCATGACTTGGCAATGCAGATGAGAGTAAATTAAAAGCTAGATTGAACAGTTGTTCAACTCCTTCAGCAGGGGAAGGAATATCCAAGAAGAATCCCAGGAAGGGAATTGTGATTTAGTTACAGTTCCAACTCAGACAATGCTTTTGATCCATAAGGAAAACAGTTTATTGCAATCTGTTTATCTTCTTTACATAAGCCTTTTTCAGCTCACTTTTGTGTTAGGAAACAGTGTTAAGTCTTTTTCCTTCTACTCACTTGTTTTATCATCCTTACTGAAAAGGAAATATCCAGAGACTCCATGATCTGGATACGACCTGCAGGAACCGGGTTGCTTTACTGGATCAGGACTAGGTCTCCCTACCATGCAGGATTGAGCCACAGAAGAGAAATGCAAGTTGCTATAATAAGCCAAGTGCAAAATTGGATTACAAAGTCATTAGAGGCTGTAGTTGTTCAGCACCTTTTAGGCCCTTGGGAAAGATTATTAAACAAATGAAAATGGTTTTAGAACTAAGCATTCTGTTCTTCACAAGTAGCGGTTATTATTTTTTAACTTCTAGTTATTGTGCATAATATTGGATTATATCTGATAAAAAATGTAGTTTGTGACACCTGTAAAAGTAGATCCATGGCTATGTAAAAGCATTAAGCCATGATTTTTTTCCCCACATCTGTTTCCATAAGTTGGAAGTTTAGATAACAAAAAGCTTATATTTTCTCCTTTTCTTTTCTAAGATTCCTGGACCTTTTTTTTTCAAACCAGAATGCCTAAGAAGTTCCTTCAAACTACCTAAAACTGCTTTCTACTTATTTAATTTTTGCATATTTGACGTTATTAATTGATTTATTGTGTAGTTCAGAGAAAATATTCGTGAATATATCTGTGCAAGTGTTTCTACTGTTATAACTTCATAGAATCAGGAAAATAGTTGTTGGAAAGGACTGCTGGGAATTCATTATGACCACTTGTCCACCCGAAGTGGAGCTGTCACCAGCATTGCATCAAATTAGGTCTTATTTCATCTAGTTTAGTTGTAAAATCTTTCAAGAACAGATTTCCACAACCCCTCTAATGGAGAAGTTTTCTTCTTCTGATGATGACTTCTACATCACCCTTCTAATGGAGAAGTTTTTTTTCCTGATGTCCAATCTTAAATAACTACCTTGCAATTTTTTGGCTGTTGCCCCTTTTTTTGTTCGTCACTTCTAGAGAGTTTCCTCTGGTCATCTTTGTAAATCTCAAATGATCGTACCTCCTGAAAAGTTTGCTTTGGTCATTGTAAATCCCTTAGAGGACTGTAGGCTGCTAACAGAGCAGCATCCCTTAACCTCCTCTCTACCAGACAAAACCAGCCCTACTCCCTCAACTTCTCCTAGAAACGTGCTCTAGACCTTGATACTCTTGGTAGCCTTCCTCTGATCCCTCTTCAGTTTCTCCACATCCTTCTTGAAATGCGGAGCCCAACGCTCCATCTGGTATTTTAGGTGCAGCCTCACTGGTGTCAGGTAGAGGATAATCAATACCTTCTCTTGGTGTGCTGGCCATCGTGCTCCTCACAACCTGACATGTGTTTTGTTTGGCAAACGTGCAGTAACAGTGGACATTGCTCAGCGAAAGTGCCTGTGTTCGACCTGGCATCCAGCGTGACCTCCAGGTTCTGTCCCTCAGGGCTGCGACTTGACCTGTCAGATTCAGCCCGTCTTGAGCCATGGTGGTTCCAGACATTTGCACTTTTTGAACTTCAAGATATTTCTGTTGACTCAGTCCCTAATTTTCTCAGAATCCTTTTCTTCCAGGAGATGAAATAAGTAGTGGCATTTGAAGATATGTTTCTGGGTTTGGATTGCTTCTTTCCAGATTCAGTAGATTAGAGTTCACTTCGCTTTTTCACTAAAGAAAAAA
>NW_010321469.1:0-12822 GCF_000700745.2 Antrostomus carolinensis
CTTCCCACCAGCCAGTTAACAGTCCATCTCAATATATATCAGTATAGTTAAATGAAAATTTAATTTTCTTCTTTGTGTTCAAGGTATATTATTGATATCAGTTCAACATCTACTACTTCCCCACTGCTATTTTATTTTGACTTAGGTGAAATTTGCACAAAGCTAGTGAAAATGTTTATTTTTAAATGAGATATAATTAAATGTTTAAGTATCTTTTTTGTAAAAGAGAAAAAAAAAAAAAAAAAAAGAGATTGTATCACAACTCAGAGACTATCCTCAAGAATACTGTTAAACCAGAAAATATACAGGAAAGCTGCAGAATTTTGGTGCTAGAAAATTAACATAAACAGAGGCATCTAGTGCTCTTTTGAGTTTCTTGCAACATTCTTCTTTGTCTCCAGCTGCATGTTAAAAAGATGTACGTCTCTTGTTTGTCTCCTACCATACCTGTGCAGATAATTTGAATGTTCTAGTGAATCTCAAGTGGGAAAACTTGTCTGTTTACACAACTGAATACAGCCATTTGTCAAACAGTGTGGGCTGAGCTCTACTGTCAAAGTGGAGATTTTTAGATGTGAGCTTGTCCCCTACACTTGTATTATAATCAGTAGAGACCTCAGCAACAAAATCAGTAGATTTACAGAGTTACTGAGCTCACTCTGAACTACCCACAGTCTACATAGCTGCCCTGAATAACTCTCCCAGCTGCATGAACCTTGATTCAGCTGTCCACACCTGAGTCCATAGTGTTGATGTACTCTGGTTTCCTACTTTGCCTTCAGCTGCCAATCTGGAAGCATGTGTCTCTCCTATGGGTCTTGTGCTGTAGATGCCGACCTTATGCAGATGTTTTCTGTGCCCAGGGACATCTGTAATGCTACTGGCTACCTGTGCATAAGCAAGTGAATCAAACCCTGGATTTTCATATACAATAATGTCAGATTAGAACTTTAATTAGGTGTTGACTACTAATTTTTAGATGCCTAAACTTAGGTGACTGAATAGTGATGATGACTTCAAGCATTGTTTTCAGAAGCTTAAATTGATCTGAAAATGAAAATCCTTTGGATTGGGAGAATCCGAAAAACCACTGATAAATTTAGTTCCTATAATTTCATTATGACAATTTCAAAATTGTATTACCTTTAATTTTAAGTCATATATATATATATATATATATATGATTTATAAGTATTCACAGATATGATTAGGTTTTCTAACTTCATCCTCTTTTAAACAAAAATGGTCTGTAACCATATCCCTTTAGAATATGAGGTGTGGTACTTTTTGTTTTTTCTTTTTTTTCCAAGTGAAACCAAAATAAGATGGAGGCCAGGAATATTTATTTCTAACTAGATCATAAAATAGGACAATTTAAAAGAACTCTTTTGGGGTTGGGACATAGCTAACTAAAGTCTCTGGTACAAAATGGGGGAGGAAATCCATTGCTTCATTTCCCACTTGCTTGAAAAGTGTCAGCTGGTTGTTAGCCCTGTTCAACAAATAACTGACATGAAACAGCATTATGGCCTCTGAAAATGTTTTTACATTGTTCATAACTAAGAACAATCTCTCTCTCAACATGTAAGCCTTCATGCAGAACAAAGCTGCTGTGGCTGCTGCCTTTATACAATTCAAAGTCTGATGTGCCAGACTTGGCATAAGCCTATCTCATATTAACATCAAAGGCTCTCAAATAAAACACCATTAGTGTTGTTTGGGATTTTCATGAGCAGTGCATATAAATACACATCTCTTACACTGTCATAGTTGTGTTATGCTTCAATATTAATGATGGCTCTGGGACACAGAACCCTGATTCAGAGATGGATTTTGAATCTCTCACATTCAAACCACAGATTTTTGGAAAGCAGGTTCGTGCCCAGTGTTTGATTTAGAACTGTGTAAAAATGAAAAGAAACATCAGATTTGCAACTGAATTTTGCAGACTCCTCTGACATCTTCCATATGTAGCTCTCTGTCTCACATCCTCTACTGTTGTCTTTCAGGCTGTATGTCTGACTGACATATCTCCTTTCTCAGATACAGATGTGCATCCATCAGTGAAATAATTACTCAGAGGGGAATCATTATGAATGGACTTTTAAACTTTTAAGTGTAAACTGTTAAGCTGGTTTAAGTTAAAAAATCAAATGTATCTACTTTCTTTGAACCCTTTTCTAAATCTATCAAAACCCCATATGTTTCTAGTATTAAGCTTATTTCTACTGTTTGAATAAATGAAGAAACCAATTGTAGTTCAGAATTTCTTGGAAATCACAGTATTTTTCTAAAATATGATGACTATTTGATACAGTAGTGTTAAAGCTCACTATGAAGAGTACTCACTCTTCATACGATGCCCTAAAGCTTGCAAATCAACATATGAAAATGGTGGCACTTAGACACCTGGGTTTGAAAAAAGATGAACCAACAGATTAAGTGGGTCCTTTGGTTTTAATTTGTATCTCTTGTTCCCAGTTTGCTTCTCTTAAGGAAGAGGTAGAATAGATGAGATGTCATAAACTCAGGAGGTTATAAACTCATTATAATTCTTAGAAGTTTCCCATTCTGGCAAAGATTTTATGCCATTAAGTCTTTCCAGGTCTGACCACTTTTGTAGTGAAGATACACTGTTTAGAGCACCTAGTTGCTACCAACAGAAATCAGAGCTAATACTAGTGAAAATAAAATAAACAAGCATCCAGAATAAAAAAGAATCCAGAATAGCCATCAGGAAACTGAAAACAGGCACAATGACCTGAAGAGTCCTTTCTCACATTCAGTAGAGTTATGCAAATGGTTTGACTTTAATGATTAGGTATTTTTCTACTGTGTGGTGAACTGCTTTTGGCTAAATTTTACTGTATGATACTGTATATGTGCCAGTAAGTATTCCAGGCACATTGCATTGTAGCAAATACATCGAATAACCTCGGATGTATCTGGGAGCTTTTTATAATTCTAGTCATTTTTTTTGCCATGACACTTCTGTTAGATTTTAATCAACACTACATGTTTATCATGAAATTGTGGATTAGTTTTGAAAAAGATGATTTATCCAAGATTTTAACTGTTCTTGCTTTTTTAGCGGTTGCTTATTTTCATTTAAAGTTAATATAAAAAATAGCTTAAGCAAACAACAATCCTGCAGATATAAATAGATACATACAGGAACAGTCTGTATACAAGGAGTCTGGTGTACTGTTTGACCTAATTACCTTGAATGTGTTGATTCCCCTAATTCCACTAGAATTTAGAAGTGTTCACCATGGGGGTATCCTTCCTACATTCCATATGTGTGACAGATGGAAAAGTTGTATGTGGATGGTTGATTCTTAAATACACATTGTACTTTCATTGCCCTGTATATACAAATGCAAGTGTGCTAACACATCTAAACTTTTTCTGGTAAACCAAAAATCACTGAATTTGAGTAAAAAGTTTGCAAATACTCTTGTTGACCCAAAATCACTTATTTGAAATATTTCTAAATATGCATGTTGCTTTTAGCATAATTCTATTTCATTTTTTAACTTTGAAAACAGTATGTAGTAAAGTGGAAGAGCACTGTATACCACTATAATTTAATAGCACCCTAAAATTATTAACAAGCTAATGATCCAGTTAAGGAAAGTGATAGATGTATTTTGATAAGCAAATATTTTCAATTAAAACACTAAGTATCCTCATAATATCTTTAAAGACTTCCTGAACTTTTGGCTCAGACATTAAATAAACCTTTTCTACATTTCCTTGTTGGTATTACAAGGCGTAATTGTAGCCTGTCTCCTCCTAATGCTCAAGTGTACCACAAGTTTCGAGTTCTTTAGCAATTTTTAAATGTAAAACCATCAGTACTGACTTAGAATGCTAAACTGACACAGGACAGCATAGATACTACCAAGATTCAGACACTGGCTTTGTAACTATTGTTTTATTGTGACTCAAACTAATGCTTGTAATTACCATAGTCATATCTGATAGTGATTACTTGTCATAAACTAATGAGATACTGAATGTTATTTCCTGTTGAAACAGAAAATATTTCTGAATTCAATAAAAGCTTTGACTTGCATTTTTTCAAAATGGCATATACTAATTGTAAACTAAGAATGTTGCTGCTACAGCTCAATTACAAAAACAAATAAAAAGCATTGAATCAGCATAGAAAATTCTGAGAAACAAATACAGTGGCTTTGCAAAACAACAGGACTGGATGATGATATCTCCATCTTTGACTGTTATTAAACTGTATGTCTGTTCCAAGTAGACCTTGGATAAAAAACAGAAAACTGGCAAACACAATATCTGCTTATTGTAATCCTAAGCAGGAAGCACTAGTTATAAGTCATAAAAAACAAGTAGAAAAAAAGGGGGAAAGTTTTTAGTTATGAGGAAGATTTCAGAAAGTTCTATAACATTTAATGTTATAACATTTAAACAAAAATCTTTATCTCATGCCATTCTGCAATAAAGATGCTCAAGTCCTTTTGGCTGATCAAAATGAAAAGCCAGATATTAACCTTGAAGTTTTTGACAGTTTGTTAAAATCTTCTCAGAGCAATGCAAAATAAAGCTTTTTTCCATCTAAAAGCATCTAGCAACAACTGTAAAATATGCCCTTAAAGCTCTTAAAAGTTGTTACAAGGCAATTCAGGAGCTCTTAAGGTCTCTCCTGCAGAACTATGCAATATATAATTACACAGACATAATTTCCTTAACCAGAATATCAGTGCAAATGTTTGCCATCATGTGGGATAAAGAGACCGTGGTATGAACACCATACACCTTTGCAAAGAGCAGGCTGTTCAATGCCAGGATATACCACTTGTTTAGTTGTGGGATAAATCCTTGTTTGGACAATGCAGTTAAGTTGCTTTATCCTTTGGGAAAGACAAAACTGCTCATGATTTCTGCAGCCAATTCGAAACATAGTACATACAGCTTTATACCTATTTACCTTTCTAGCCAAACTAACACCGTCAACTGTAGTCATCTCTAGATGGTCTTGCGAAAATTCTGCTGTCTGGACAAATTTGTAAATACGCTTCATATATTTTTCATTAGAGCATGATGGTAAGGTTGTCAATATGAGTGGGATGACATAATATTTTAAGAACTTTTAAGGATTTTTAAGAACTTAATAACTTTTTGTCAAAATTTGTGCCTTGATTGAACACACACAAAATAATACCCTGCACATTACTAGCAATTTTGATTATGGTACCAAGCACTTCAAATAGAACATCACTCAAAAGGAAGCAGAAATCCTATTCTATCCCTATTATAAGGAAAAGTATGTTGAGGCAAACACATGAAGTGACAAAGTAGCTCTGAAATTTATGAATAAATTTTGCATCACAATGTTTCAGTCTGTCATGACTAATGATACACACCTTAGAAATTCCAAACCACAGCCAGTTTTTGAGATCAAAACTTCATTCCTAGAAAGAAAGAGACATCTAACTGCATAAAAAGTAAACATATCATATATCTACAGAAGTTTTGCAATTTATAGGAGTTTGCATCTCAATGATGGTGTACAGTTTCATGTATTCCATGTCAAAGCAAAACTCCCAGAGATGCAACTGTAATAGTTCTGAGCACTTTATGCTAACTCATCTAACAGATGCCCAAAGTTACTCTGTACAGTTTGATAAAAAAATACTACACAGGTAGAAGGTTGGGCAGTTGAAATATCGATAGGGCACATCTGGGGCAAGTCTTTCGTTGCTGTTCCATAATGTGGGAGACTGCAGCTGAAGATCTTCTCATATAACAATGAAAATGGTACTAGGACTATCAAAACCCCAACAAATCTGAAAAAAAAAAAAACAACCCAACCAACCTACACTGCATTTCAGGTACTGGAGAAAAATGATGTTATAAATACAAGAAGCTATAGTCAAGGGGCTGGAACATTTTTTCCAATACAATCTCTGGTATGATCAATCACTAGGACATGCCATTATCATTGTTTAATAATAACAGAAATGCCATCTTTGCCAAATATGCTTTTTTACTGGTTGGGAAAACAAAAACAAAAAAAAAACAAACAAAAAATAACAGCAACAACAAAAAACCAATAATCAATCAACCAACAAACAGGATAAAAAGGTTTTCTGCCTTTTAATTCATGGATATTTCCAAAACTATTGTGGTAAAATTGCTGTTTATGTACCTGGAGAGATCAGTTATAAAGTCTTTTTAAAGTATCTGACAACATTTTTGTAGTGTCCCTTTCAGGACGTTATTGCCTGAAAATTTCCCTTTGTACTTCTCTGGATTTGTCATGATTTTTGCTGCATTTCTATGAGGTAGTACCTTCTCCAAATATTAAATGTGTACAAATTGACATTCCATTCACCTTAGAAGTCTAGTATTATAGAAAACTATTTGCTTGGTAAGACCTATTATAGGAACACATAAAATTGTAAGTGAATTAGTGGAAAAATAGAGTACTGAGAAAAATAAGGAAGTACTATTTATTTATTTTAAACAGATAAAAATATTTCCTTGGAAGGGAGAAGAGTTAATCTTTTAGAAATAATCAGGCTAGACTGATTTATTTTTTATAATCTTACATTCATATAGCTCATAAGCATCAAATGCGAAACACAACTTTAACACTAGTTTAAGCACTCTTTGAAAGTATAGAAACACTGCAAAAACAATTTAAAAAAAATTCAAACCCAAAAGAAAATTTTTGCCTTTGGTAAATTTGTAAAAAAGCATTGCTTGTGCAAAAGAAATAATGAAAGTGGTGGAATATGGATTTTAAGAGAACAAAGAGCTGTCTTATTGAATTCATGCTGGACTCAGGCAAAGAATGACAAAGAAATATTTAGACAGATTATGCCATGAGCTGTTCATTTCCTGTTACCAAGGAAGAAGCAGTAACCAAAATATTCCAGCCTTCCGGCCGTTATTGTACATCTGCTGTTATATTGTTTAACACACTAGGTTCTCATTGACCAGAGGCTGAGTTAGCATAGTTGTTCCCCCAAAAGACATAGACAATAACAGATGTTTTTAAATGCATGTTATGTCATTTTGAGATTTTTTTTTTAAATAACTTGAGAGCAATCATGTATAGACTATAGATACATATCCATAAGGTAATGTATGTTTCTTCTGAGAATAGGCAAGGTTGATTCCAATGAGAAAAATAATTTACTTACTGTACATTTTATACTAGAGATATATTTCTCTAATTTGTAAAACATTTCAACTTCTGTAAAAAAATACCTGTGTCAGATCTTGCCCAACACACTACAGAAGTCAGACAATGCTAAATAGGTTTTGCAGTCATTGCACAGAAAACAGATATGACACAAAATGGAGATACTAAACAGAAGGTGCGCAATTATAAGATTACTGTTTGAAAGAATGTTTTTTACATTACATTTTTAAATATACAAAAAATCAGGATGCATAAGAAATACATACAAAACTGCAGCCCCCTTGATTCTAAAATCTTTTCAGTATCTGTACCTTTGTATTTAATTTTCTTTCTCTTTAGTTCTGTTGTAATAGTATTTTTTATTTCACTTCTTGAAGACTTTAGTGGGACGTGTTGTAGCTGAGGTGATATATTGTTTCAATGGGAAAAAAAATACAGATGTTTTTGTGATGGAAGAATGGACTATGTTCTCTTTGGTGACACTAAATAATCCTTTAAATGAATAAAATAATATAGTTTTTAAAGGTACCTTCCCTGCCTTCAAATTTCCTGAAAATAAGTGTTTAAACTAATCCTGCCAAAGTGAAACAAAAGAAAAAAGAAAAAAAGGGAAAAAAAATACTTCTCTATTTAAATAAAGCTATCTTTCAAAGGTGAAATAAGAATATTCTTTTGAATATTTGGATTACATTTCAATGAAGTCTGAACTTTTTTCCCAAAAAATGCTTTGCAGATCTTGTAAAGAATAGGAAACAACTTAGACAAAGGTATGCACTAGAGATTTTTTTTATTTTATTTTATTTTTCTGCAAAGTACAAAATGGTAAAGCAAACAAAGGCTATAAATCAGATGATAAAAAATGCACGTTATGAAAGAACTGCTTCCTGTTTGGGAAGGAGGAATAACTAAAATAACATTCATTCAGCTTTCACTACCTGTTACAGGAATGACTTCAAAGAAATAGCTAAGCAGACAAAGGTTAAAAGGAAGCACCCGGTCACATCTGTCAGAATCTGTTTTAAATTTTTGGATGGAGATATGCCACATTTACACTTCTCTCTTAATTCCAGAAGGAAAGGAAGCAGCTAGAAGGTACTTCATTATCTATTTGTGGACACTAAGTTAAAATAATCTTTCTTTTGTCTCTGGGATGCTAATAACTTTTGTCCCAGTTTTGCAGAGGAATTGTAAGGGCATAAATTGGAAAGGAAGATTTAAAAAAAACCCCAAAAAACAAACAAACAAGCAAAAAAACCCCAAACCACTCCCCACAAAAACCCCAAACTCCTTATCTTTGTCATTAACATTTTGTCTTCCAAGGGATATAGCAGACCTATTTGAACAGCAGTTTAAAATCTGTGTACAAATATGTACAAGAATGCCAAAGCTCCCATTATATAGCATGCAAATGAAAATTTTCTTAGCTTTTTTTTACATTTTTCTCAGATGCCTGGAATAACCAACCATTTCTTGCATGTCTATTTTCATGTCTATTAGCATTTTTCATTTCATTACTGTTGTCTCGACTACAATCACTTGTTTTACACACTGCCTAGCTGCACAGATCTTGCAAATTAACAACAGGTTTTGGGGATATTCAGACATCAGTATTCCCAGAAAATAAAAGCACAGAACCTTTACCTAATTTAATTTTCTCAAATTCATTGCCTTAAAAACTGAATTTCTTCCTTTAAAGTTAGAAAAGTGTTTGCCATTTCTCTGTGCATGTGTTCATGTGTGTTCATGTGTGTATTTTTATTTATTATAAACAGAGAGATCATCTATTGAAGAAAAAGTCTTCTCAGCTTCTCAAATGAACTTTTACTGTCAATAAATGCTTTGAAATATATAATCAGTCACTGTTAAAACCATATGCTAGAAATATGAAGAGCCATACCTTGTCTTCACAGCTGATGATCTGAGCCAAGTGAAACTATTTTATTATACTTATCTGTAATTCCTTTCATCAGAAAGGACCAGGCAGTGTTCTCCAGAAATGATGAACTCTCAAAGACTAAGAGGAGATATAGAATACACATATTTTGAATTTTCCTAAAAGCCTGATCCTGGATCTGATCCAATCTAGCTTTAAAAATAGTTTTAAAATGTATTGAGATATTGATGACTTCTGTTGGTTTTATAATTTTTAATGGATTTTGTCTGACTATCATGTTGAGCTAAATCTAGTTCTGCCTGTAATAGACATTGTACAATGAAAAGTCCCTGGAATCTCCTACCTCTTTCACTGTTCTTTATTACAACATATGTGCATCAAAATGCACCTCTTCCAAAGATGGCCTGCAAAAATAGGAATGTTTACTAGAAACTTAATCAACAGAAATAAGATGTTTAGAAAGAAAATTGTGAAAATACCCCTCCATGTACATAATCAGTGCATTCTTTTAATGCATCTTCAGAAAATGCTGCATTTCCCAGGCATGCAGAATGTTCTTTCAGGCATCCCCTGATCAAATCAGTAGGAAGACCACTGCTTGCCAGGGAGTCTCTGGCTTTCTGAGCATGCACAGAACAGTTCTGCTGTGCACAAGGAGCATACATGCAGTGGGCAGCATCATAACTTGAAAAGTGCCTAAAGATAACAGAGGTGAAGACGAGGCTGCTCTTGCTGCCAGAAAAGTTTTGTCTGGCTCAGAGTTTTCCTGATGTCTCCCCAGCACGGTGCACAAAACATCTAAAGCAGGCCAGAGGCTACATGAACCTCTTTTATAGGTCAGCTGCATCTTATGTGTCACCTGTTGAGGCTGCATGTCCCGAAGTACAATATTTTCTGGTGGCATCTGCTAAATATCCTAAGAATTAAAAAATCAGACAAACAAACAAACAAAATAATAAAAATAATTCCAGGGCTCTCTTCACAGTTGATGAAAAGACAGAGGAAGCCTCCAGAGGGATTCAGACTGTATGAAGACTGAATTCTCCCATCTGTTTCTTTCTCAGTAGCTGAGGACTTAGAACAACTACAAAATAGCCTTTGAAGGTAAGAGAAAGGTCTCAAAACCAAGAAAATTCTGATTCTCCTGTTGTTTTAAATTTTGTGAAATAACTTGATGCACAGGAAAGCTAAATCATACTAAAAGGATTTTGAAAATTCTGATACTTCAGTAGTGATCCCCACAGACAAATAAAAATATAACTGTATCCATGAAATACAGTGAGACTAAAGTATTATTAAAAGTTCTTATTTTGATGATTACTCACTTTTTAGCTAGCAGTTTATATACTGATTTTCAAAAATAAATACACTTTATTATCAAAAATAAAAGCTATTAACATCTAAATAAAAAATGAGAAATGAATCATAATTTTCTGCCCTGAGTTCTTTAGTACCTATATTTCTAAACTATGTTACTTTTTTTTTTATTTTCAGCAACAGAGTCCTCTGCCAGAAGCAATCTGGAAATAAGCAAGATGTAGTCACTTACAGATGTGCCCCAAACATACCAAAACACCTTCTTTTTGGTGTTGTCATCTACCGATTTGTGCAATAAGGCAATAGCCTTTTGGAGCATTAAGATTATTTTGTATTAGATTTTGAAGCATTTAGATTATTTTTGGTCTTCTGTACTTAATCAAGTAGGCATGATTGCAAAAAGTGCTAATTACAAAAAAGTCACGGTTCCATTAAAAATAATTACAACGGAAACTAAAAAATGTATATGACTATTTATGAGCCATCATATCTCATAGAGAAAGTATTTATGGTTTGTTTGAATGGTTAAGAAAGCAGCAATAAACTGCAAGAAGAGTATTTAAAGCCACAAAAACAACACATCAACCCACCACACAGCATTCCTGTGCAAAGCAAATTGGTCTTTTCTCATTTTTGTTTACAACCAGCTCTTCATAGACTAAACTCCAGTAAGTTGTGGAGTTTCTGATGTCCTCTCTATATATACAAACAGTGCATTCACTATAAACACAATGAGGGAGGTAGGAAATAGAACCCCACAATAAGACCCTAAAAACTGACCCCTCATGTGAAGAGCTGGTTGATAAAGAAAACCAATGGGGGTGACAAAAGGTAAGAAAAACTTAAAGCACTAATGATTTAAGCAAGAAAATATCAGCTTACTCTCTCTGATTTCTTCAATACTGAAGCTTACAAAGATTTAGTTTTCAACCAGAAACAGAAGCTCATTTAGAAGTGAGTTCTGTAAGAAACATTTCATGTTTGCATATGTAATTGATAAGTGCTCTACAGTACTAAACAGAATCACTGTTTTTATCTTAGATTTCAGTGTTTACAAAGCTTCCAGATTCTTTCCTATGAACTACACAAGCTGTTTTATATTCTATAACTTTTTACTACACAAGTTTTACTTTAAATATTTCTAAAATGTATTAATATGTAAAACATTAGTAATATGATTTAAACTTATTTTTCCTATATGCAAGCAAACAAAAAAAAGAAACTATTTAATACAAATCACCAAATGTCTATTGCCTCTTAGGAGAATCTTTATGTCAGATATAAATATACTTTGGCATGTTGTACATTCAGGGTTAGGAGTTAGGTGGCCATTTGAGGCCATGTTCCAATTATAAGACTTAAATAAATATGATAATAACTTGCAAAGCAATCAAAATTTCACCAGTACTATACTACTCACAAATAAAGAATAGTCACTCTGACAAAGAGTCTTTAATTCAAAATAAAACCTTTTTAAGATTAAAAATGAGGCAGAAATCATAAAGGAACTTTACAGAGAAAACAAGATTTTTAACATACTGTAATTTGTTGGATTACTTATTTATGACAGTAAAAGACCATCTTTATTAGGAAATATACTAGATAAATAAATTAGAAATTATTAACCTAACCTGTCACCTAAAAGCTTTGTCTACTTTGCATACAGCTGAAAGAAATCGCTTTAGAAGTCACCATATGATCTATACTGCTGTTAAGGAAGCCATAATTTTACAGAACCATCCCCTGGCCTCATCTAGAGATAGCAAGGAAGTTCATCAAGAAAAGTAGACACATATAGGAATGTACTTTTCTTAAAGATGGCAGCAATTAATACATGGCAAGTCTAGTTCCCCTTCTAAACTATGATAAAGCAGTAGTGCAGTGGAATGAGTAGAATTTTGTACATAAGGGAGAATCTAAGAGAGGAACCTTGTCCTTTATCCACAGATTTCAAAGATGGCTGGAAAACAAAAGAAGATACCTAGGCAAATTCAGGAAAACCTTCTAGAGGTTTTCTGAAGTAGAAAATACTCATTGTTGTGGGTAGAAAACCTAATTCTGCCATCATAAATTACAACAAGTACTAGCTAGTTCCTTTGAAATCCACAGCTATACATATGTTCCTAAATGGAAGTGTCCAACCTCTGCCTTCCAAACCTGATGTCAGATGGGTCAGCATGGCATGCATCCACACAGTTTCTCTCGCATCCCAGGACAGAGTGGCTGTGCTCAGCTTTCAAGTAGGACCAATGCCAAAGCTATACCATCCACTTTCTGTGCTCATGAATTTCCTGGGATGCTACAACATATCAACGCTGAACGCTATTAACTATCATGGCTCAAGCAATTTTTTTTTAATTTATTTATTGAGATACATACCCCCAAAAGTTTAAGAAACACTGCCTTTTGTTTCAGAAAAAAAAAA
>NW_010321470.1:0-554 GCF_000700745.2 Antrostomus carolinensis
TCCCAGTGCTCCCAGTATAAACCAGTGTTCCCAAGTACCTCCCAGTATACCCCAGTGCTCCCAGTATACCCCAGTGTCCTCAAGTACCCCTCCAGTGCTCCCAGTATCCCCTGTGCCCTCAGCTCTCCCAGTGCTCCCAGTAGAGCCCAGTCACCTTGTCGATGACGCCGCCGGGGTTGATGAGGACGCTCCTGGCCAAGGTGTTGATGTGCAACGTGAAATGGAAATGGGGGATGAGGAGCTGCTGGTGGAAACCAAGAGCTTGGAGGTGACCAAGAACCTCCCAAGAGAGAAGCTCCCAAGAAAGAACCACCCAAGAGCCTCCCAAGAACCTCCCAAGAACCTCCCAAGAGCCTCCCAAGAACCTCCCATGAAGCTCCCCCAAGACCCTCCCATGAAGCTCCCAAGAGCCTCCCAAGAACCTCCCATGAAGCTCCCAAGAGCTTCCCAAGAGCTTCCCAAGAAGGAACCTCCTGAGAAGCTCCCAAGAAGCTTCCAAGAAGGTCCCAAGAAGGTCCCAGGGTGGTGGGGTGGGGTCAGATGAGTGGGGGGGG
>NW_010321471.1:0-2876 GCF_000700745.2 Antrostomus carolinensis
AATAAAATAAAATAAAATAAAATAATTAAATTAAAGGAATTAAAGTGAATTTGTGCATTTTCAGGGGAAGGCTCACCACGGAGAGTCGCTGCGGGTAGGTGGTGAAAAAGCCACGTCTGATAAACAACGATTAATATCACAGAAAACACTGATTAGGGGAAAATTTTTCCCCAAATCCATGTTTATCTCGGGATTTCCTATCGCTCCTGCCTGCCTGATCTATAGGAGACAGTCCCTGGAGCAGCACAGATCCCTGTGGAAGGACTCACACCGGTTACCGGGCCGGTGTGTGACCTCACCCGCACGGTAATGACGGAACACGGCGGTGAGGACGCCTGGAAAACAACAAATAAACCCAAAACCTACAAAAACCAACCAAAAAAGGGCCTTTTCCAACTGTCATCCTGCCACCCTGACAAGGTGAGCGCTTCCATAGGGGAAAAAATAGTAGGAATGATCATGTTAGGAGAAAAATTCAGTGGTTTTTGGTTATTCTGGCTGCTGAAGAGGAGCACAAGAATTCAAATATTATCTTCAGAATAAAAAATATCACTTTCTGCAGCTGAGGATTCGTTAGATTTGGAAACGAGGGGGATGAAGGGACAAGCGAGCGGCCCAAGACGGCGGATTTCTGCTGAGGAACCCTCCTAACCCAATTAAAGATGTTATTGTTCCTCGTTCATTACACCTGAACAAAACTTAATGGAAAAGAAACCTCTCAGCTCCTCATCTGTGGAAAAACACGAGTGATTTGGGGTTTTTTTTTCACTGTTTTTAAGACAAGAAAGAGCTCTGTGCGCTCTCCCCTGCTCGACACGCGTAACAGACGCAACCTCGGACTCACTCTATACAATAACCCTATAAAAAAATAACAACAACCCTGATTTAATATCCAACCTGCTGGAAAAAAAAAAAACAAAAAACCAACCCAAAACTCCTTTTATAAAGCACTTTTTTTTTTTTTGGTGTTTTCTTTTGTTTTGTTTTTACACAAGAGGTGCAGCTGAGCGTGAAATCACCCGCCCGGTGTGTGATCTGGTTTGACCAGAGCGTGATCTACGGGAAGTCAAAAGAGAGGAGGAGGTTTGTGTATTGGGTTTAACTTTGAGGAATGTAAAATACAGGGGGGATATGTGGAGTGAAAATGCCTTTTTTTTTTCCCCTCACAAGCCTTTGAAAATCCTCTGGAAGTCACCAGATTGCAAATCTACGCGATTTAAATTCACGAGAAGTGAATTTTCGCTTCGAATTTTCCGGGATTTTAAGGAAAATGCTCGATGGGATTTAAGCCGCGCGTGTTTATCATCGAGATAAAAGCTTTCTGCCTCAAAATGAGAGTTTCAAGTTGATTTTTAACAATTTGATGGATCAGACAGCAAATTAAAACCGTTAAGCTCAATAAAAGCAAGTAAACATGGAAAATTAACCATAAAGCAACTGGTTGAGTTGGGGGTTTGGGGTTTTTTTTGGGGTGAGAACGGATCATCCCGGCTGAGAACAATTCTCCACGAGTTCTTTCAGAGCAGGATTTTCATCATCATTGTGCTGCTTTTAAGTGGAATCGAGTTCTTTTTAGGATAAAAGATGTTTTTTAGGATAAAAAAAAAAAAGGATGTCTATTTTTTTTTTGCTCATTCTTTGGCATTTTAAGGTTTTCTGGTGCAAACACACCAGGTTTTTCAGAACGACCTCCACACCCAGCATTAAAGGTTATGAATCAGGCATTTCACCCTCACCACCAACTTCTTGAGAGGAAAACAGATCCTACCCCCCCAACATCACACCTGTGAGCTCCACGCTGGAGAAAATGATTCCCTGAGATCTCTATTCTTTCACCAAAATACTGATTATTCCAGGCAAATCCCAAAGGGACTTCTCTTTTATTCCAGGGGAAATCCATCAATCAAGAACAGCAAAGAAGCAGCAGCAGCGCTTTGAAGGCAGCGGGGCCACGCTTGCTGCCTTCAACCTGCACAGATCAGGGCAGGAATAATTCCAATTGATCAGCTTTTTGTAGCTTCTATATCATTTGGGTTTGGTTTTTTTTAATTATTATAGTAACAAATATGTTGTATCAATTTAGAAGAGGCTTGAAGTGAATTCCCTTCAGCCCATTCCTGGTTGTAATCGGGGCAAATCCTCCTCCTGACACCCCAAAAATCTGCTTTTTTAAGTGGTATTTCTAGGAAGGGAAAATTTCAAGTGTTATTTGGTTGTAACTCAAAGATTTACTCAGGGAATATGCTCATTTCAGCTGCTAATTCTACAGCTTTGCTCAGCTCTGGCCAGGGCAGCTCCCAGTTGAATCCTTCAGTGAAATCCTAACGCTGAGCACTCCACGTCCTCGCTGCCACTGAGCGGCTGATGCCACAGCAACGGGCCCTGATTTAAAATCAAAACACACCCAAACTAATTTAAAAAGCCCCCAAAACAACCAAAAAAAAAGGTGCTGGGGTTTGGAATTTGTTTGAAGCCTTTTTTTTTTAAGCTGGTAGAACAAAGCCTGGCTCGATCCAGGGAGCCTCAGTTGAACAATTAAGTGCTTTGCAAAAAATAAAGAAATTAAGAAATCGTTCTTAAAAAAAAAAATAAAGAAGAAAAAAAAATGAAAGAAATTCCTGGCAGGTGCTTTGCTTCATTATCAGAAATTGATTTTCCAAGGAGTTACTCAAGGTATCGATATTAAATGCTTGTTTGTGTGATTAAAAAGGGAATCTCCAGCAAATGGGGAGGACTAGAAAGAGGTTGAACCCCATTAAAAATGGATCAGGGGAAGCAAGGCACAAGAAAAAACCCCAAACAAGAAGTTAAGACTCCTACTGCTAATAATTAATTATGCTAATATTTAATTATATTTTAAAAAATATATATTCTAT
>NW_010321472.1:0-265 GCF_000700745.2 Antrostomus carolinensis
AGAGAAGCCTAGAAGACTCAAGGACATGAAGAAAAATGGGGTTCTGAGTGGGGAAAAAGGAGCTTTTAGTAGAGATTTGGGGTTTCTGAGGGGAAAAAAGAGGGGTTGAAGGGAAAAAAAGGTATTTCTTATTTTTAATAAAAGAGGTTTGCAGTGGTTTTTAAGGTAGAAAAACTTCAGTCTCCTGAAAGCAGCAGGACTGGACGCCTGGATAAGGAGCAGCAGCGGGCGCCTGTGCCAGGGGGGTCTGGTGGGGGGGGGTGAG
>NW_010321474.1:0-26918 GCF_000700745.2 Antrostomus carolinensis
GAGGGGAGTAACGGCTTCTTTCTGAACTTTTGTTTGTTTTTTTCCGTAGGAAACACGTACGACAGATCAATCATAGTGGACGGAGAAGAAGCGTCTCTGGTGGTGTTTGATATATGGGAGCAGGTACTTAGAGATTTCAGTTATCTTTTCTTAATGGCTCGGTCCGTGGGTCACTCTTTAAAAAAGTAGAAATGGAACAACTATGTCTGGCTATTTCTTCGATCAGATGAGTAACATTAAAATACCGACATTAAAAAATTAGGATTCATACTGCCTTTGTTCTCTCCTGCAATTAGTTTCTTGTAGCTAAGCACGCAATTTAAAACCTGAATAGGGCTGGAGTGTGAATCCCTTAATGCTTTGAATGAGCAGCAGCTTATACGAGCAGCCCAGGGAATTGCTGTAAAATTAGAGATTCACCATCTGATCGGTGCAGACCTGATATTATTTCTGGAAACAAGAGAATTTTGTTTTGTAATACATTTAAAATAACAAAATCTTGCTTTTTTTAAAAAAAGGGGGGGGAGGTTGGCTTACTCTTACTGACTCTCTATAATAAAACTAAGAACAAGATTTTTAAAGTGCTTACAATAATTAAATCATTGATCAGACAGTGTTGAATAGATTTTTCAGTGCAATAAATCTATTTCTTGCCTTTTGTTTTAGGATGACAGCCAATGGCTTCAGAACCACTGTATGAAAATGGGAGATGCCTATATTATTGTATATTCAGTGACAGACAAAGTTAGTTTTGAAAAGGCCTCCGAGCTAAGAATCCAGCTAAGAAGAGCAAGGCAAACAGAAGACATTCCTATTATTCTTGTGGGCAATAAAAGCGACCTGGTCAGGTCCCGGGAAGTCTCAGTTGATGGTAAGAGACACTATTCATTTATATAGTAATGTCTGAATTAGTAGCAAAGGCTATGGGGGATCATGGCCAATAGAAATGGTCTGGGTTTGGTGCAGAAAATGTGTGATTTGAGGCACACTGGAGAAATCAAGCCAGCTGGTTCATGCTGAGGGACTTGGTGCCACAGAAAACAGTAGAGATGATGGTGGAGGAAGATTTGTGACTGCGCAGAGCAATGTTCTGAACTGCAGTACAAGAGAAAAAAATGGATCAGAGCTGCAGCTTTAGCATGCTGTTTTGTGTAGGATTCCTTTTTCGTCAGTATTATGTTTTGTGTGCAGCAGCACTTGCTAATCTCACGATTTGACAGCTTGAGCTCTGCTTTTTAAGGGACAGGAGTGCCATGTCGTAGAACCCAGGCAGCCCTTGAAAAGGGTGATCCCATACAGCCTGTACAATCCTCTTTCTTCTGGAAGTGATTCCGTCATATTTGAGCTGGGCTGGTGAGACCAGGCTCACATAAACTCTTTTTGTGTAAGTTCTCCAGTTGTGATCAGTGAGAATTTTCTCAGCTAGTTCCAGATAACATCTTGGTAACTCGAGTACAGTAACCACTGCCAACACCACAGTAATAATTTTGCTTATTTAAATGTTTAGTCGATTTGTTTTTTGTTGGTTTTTATATTTTTTTTTTTCACTGAGAAGAATACTCTGAAATATTGGTGCCTTGATGATGATGACCCATCTCTTGCTGTCTGTTTTTTGCCTCGTTCCCTGTGTTAAATGCCTGAGCAGGGAATTGACTGGAGTTCACCAGGAGACTAATTTTTTTCAGGCTGGTTTCAGTCTATCATTGATCTGTCCTAGTTGTGACATCAGTACTTTGCTCAGGTTTACAACTCTACCATTATTTACCACAAGCTGAACATGGAAATTTGCACTGCAGCAATGTTCCAGAGTTACGTGCTTATGTCTGGAATATTGAGCCTCTTGCATTTTGAATGCATTCCTAGTCGAATGCAGTGGTGTACAACTTCATGACCTCTAGCGATCTGCTCAATGACTTGACCTTGTGGACTATATCAGCTTCATGTGTAGCTAGCATGGAAAACTCTCACTTGTTACAGCAAGGCAGAGGTAAATAATTGCTCAACAACTTCCAGAAGAAATAAAAACCATTTCTTTCTGTACCTCACACTGTTTCCTACAAACAGCAAGCATGCATCCAAGTGCCTCTCCTTTATTAGCTTTAGCTCCCAAACAATACTGGGATGGCCTGCCTAGAGGACTGTTGTTGCCTTATGTTCAGTACCATTGGTATAATGAGATATCTGACCATACCACAACAAAACCAAGAAGAGTAAAGGGGCAAAACCATGAGTCCCAATTTGGACTTTCCTAACATGTAGTAAAGATCTTTTGTGGCATTGAAGGCACTTTCCTTACTTTAAGTCAATTTTTGTTTTGTTTTTCTGCTGGTATATATGAAGAGAAAATTTCCATCTCCACTCATCTCCCTTTTTTTTCTTTCTATCCAGAGGGAAGGGCCTGTGCTGTTGTGTTCGACTGCAAATTCATCGAGACCTCAGCTGCTCTTCATCATAATGTCACGGACCTGTTTGAAGGTATCGTCCGGCAAATTAGACTTCGCAAAGACAGTAAAGAAGACAATGCAAGGAGAATGGCAAACACAAAAAGAAGAGAAAGCATAGGCAAAAAGGCAAAGCGATTCCTTGGAAGAATTGTGGCAAAGAACAATAAGAAGATGGCTTTCAAAGCAAAATCAAAGTCTTGTCATGACTTATCTGTGCTTTAGAAGCTTTCATCAACGCCAGGTGTTGCATGTGGGTGATGAACAAGCATTTGACTGTTACAAGAAGCATATAGATGATCCTCATGGTGATAACAAGAATGACTTATCAATTGAGACTCTCGTTAATGCCTTAAGGTGCACAAGCAAGTCTGGAAGTTACACTGCAATGTCTGCTTCACTGATAAATGGTTTAAGTTTCAATGTGTGCAAGTAAATGAACTAACTTTACATAAGTGGCTTGACATGCCCACATTTTCACTGTGTACATATGTGATATATCCTCTTGTCCTGTGGATACCAGAGGTGCAAAGATAAGAAAGGATGATGATAAGTATCACCATAGACTTGTCTCTTTTGCAGAGCAAAACTTAAAACTTGTACGCAGGCTCGTACGCTCTTTTTAGTATAAAACAACCAGTGATAAATCTTTTTAAACTTAAATGTGGGGAGGGGGGAGTAGAACCATGTTAGAATGAGAGAAAACAAATTATATATATATAGTTAAATACAGAACAGATATCATTTTATTAAGTTCATTTGCACTTCCATTAACCATTATTCAATTAATTTGTTACTTGTTTACATTCAGATTTTATAATAAAGTATTATTTCCTGTTAAAATAAACTGTGCTTTTCTCATAGGATGGATAAAGAATGAGAGAGCAGTATTTTTATACTGACCTTTTTTCACTGTACAAATCGTTATATACAGACTATGCAGATTTACATGTGATAAAGTTCTGGAACAAGATTAATTGGGAGTATCCTGTGTCCTTTTCTTTAATAGACAGTCTGTTTAAGAAGTAAACCCTGCTTTTGTCAACACTGTACTTCAGCAGCTCAAGGGGTGACTTGACCCTTCATATTATTGTTCATCTTCAATCTGGTTCTTGTCAGCTCTGGCAGGAACAGGCCTCTATACAATGTCTTTAGTTAGATAGATGTCTCGTGTCTATCGTGATAAGCTGAAGCCTGCAATGTTCTACTCTAAGTCCTCTCCTGGCCTGAAGATCTTGTGTTACAGCCACTAAGCAAATGCAGGGGTTTGGGTTTTATTTTGGTTTGGGTTTTTTCTTTTCTCTTCTGGGAGCAGTATAATTTTTCTAATCTACTCACAAGCCTGTAGATACCTTCCAGTGGTTTCAAGAAGTTCAAAGCAGGCTGGCAAGGCTGTTTGAAAGAATTGTAGGCTTCCATGGTGTATGGTGGCCTTCAGTGCTGTTAAAAGTTTTCTTGTTCATTTTACTGTGTTATAATTAATGTGTTTCCATTATTTTTCCCTATTTGCTATTCATGAAGTTAAAAAGCAATCATGTCTTGGTGGAAAAACTTGGACTTACTGCATTTGCTTTATAAATTCATCTTCATAGGACACATTCTCTTTAGATTAATCCATAAACTCACTTCTCAAAAGCAGTAAGACGTATGTCCTTCTGTCTCTTTCTACTGTCCCTGCATGAGTCCAGTTCTTTAAAGAGATTGTTCCAGCTGCCTGGGAGCTCTGTCCATCTTTCCCATACAGCAGGCAAATTGCATCAGCAGTTACACCTTACATTGAGCTTCCCTGAGCTAGAACAAACAACTGTCCACTGGGCTAGCCCAGTGCTTAGGCACTCATCAGGTTAGTACTGGGGAAGTCGCATCTAATTTGTGTCAGTAATACTTTGTAGAACCAGTGTCTCCTGATGTGCTGCTGGTGCACCTGACTGGTTAGATGCACAGTTTAGCATCAGTTGCTGGTAACAGGTAACATTTCTCATGGAGAGAGGTGTTTACATTGAGTCTTAAGAGAAGTTTAAAGTGAATAATTCTGTCCTGCTGCCCAAACTCACATTTACCTGATGATATATTTTAATTGGATTTGGCTTTTTTTTAAATTTTTTTATTTACTAGTCTTGCTTCCTGGCAAACTATTATCACTGGCATGTCTAACCACTGTCAGAATATGGCACCAAGCATCTACGTACATGGAAGCTTTTAACTGTCAACAGTAAAGCAATTGCTCTAGTCCTGAAAAATTTACAGCAAGAGTGTCCAAATTCATGTGCATAATTTTGGCACTTACCTATTCATGCACACTGTAAAGTTACTGACAGAACTACATGGTGTTCACTGTACATTTGCAAAAGCTTCTGTCTGTTGGTTGCCCTGTGCTTTCAGAAAGAGCAGGAGAGGACTGACATGTTTGATTGACTTGCAAGATTTAATTCTGTCCATACTACATACAAAGCACGGGATGCAAACCCAGAGTTTAAGATACGACGGAGTGTTACAAAGATGCATCAGTCTTGGTGCTGCAACATAACTGCAGCTGCAAATGGTTAACAGCTGTGCTTTTTGCACACTCTTGCCTACAAATCACATGTTTTACTGTGTTAATGAATTCAAAGGTTAGGTTTGGACAACTCTTAAGCCTAAAATATTTCTGAGGTGCTCTAGTGCATTGCTAGAGGTTAATTTAAACTGTGGAAAATAATTTGTATCTTGAAAGTATGTCACATATTGGACACTGTGAGACAATAAACTGTGAATCATTCTAAAGAAACTCGGGCTATCTATAATGTATTCTATCAGTCAACACTGTACAATAAAATACTCAAATCCTCATTATACTGATTTTTAAATTAATTGGTTTGTACAGGGGTGAGCATAATTCGGCCATGGTTCATGAGAAGGGGGAGGGTTTGTTGTTACTGCAGTTCTGATGACAGCCTGATCTAGACCAAGACCATATTCTATGCTGTAGAAGTATTACCATGAATACTATTTTGCAGAGATTTTGTAGAAAAAAATTAATTCCTTGGATGTAATTTAGTGGAATTTCCAGGCAGACTGTTTGGAAGTACATGTGCAACACCAGCTAGAAGTCAGCAACAGACACCTACTGACTAATGCCTCTAAAAATCAACCTTCTTCAAAGGTTATTTGTATCCTCAAGTATTTTGGAAGGAATCTATAGGTTTTTGTAATTCAAGATGTTTTGCTGGTACGGATACTCAGATTCTTGTAATGAATGGGGTGAATCTAAATAGTAAGTCCCAGACAGCAGTATCTTCTCTAATTATTACCAGAGTAGAACACAGTGCAAGGGGTGACAGTTCTGTAAGTTTTCTTACTTTTTTTTGCCAATGTACAATAGTTTTAATTTGGAGGGATGGTTCCCATAGTAATTTAATCTTTACTGCCTTCACTGCTGCTGCCAGCTGAAGTTCCTGTTACTGCTAATTGTGGTGGTGGATTTTGTGTTGGCACAAATCCATTTGGAACAGCTAGTTATTAACTACAGTGGAAGGACATTACCTTTTATATGTGACACATATGTTAGGTAAACAAATCAAAGCCTCCTCTGCTTTCTATTGCTAAACTAGCTCCTGTAAATTCTTCACCACAGGAAAAATGTGTAGAAAATAATTCCTCCATCTGCCAAAACCACGAAACATAAAGTCATGTCACATAAATATAGAGAAAATGTTAACTGCTGGAGGAAGACTTAGCATCACCAAAAATGTAGTTTTACTTAGAGGTATTTTTTTAAAATAGGACTAGAAAAAACAGAGCATGATCTACATAGTAACATTGCATAACATCACTGTTCTTTACTGAAAAGGAAAGCATTGGGAGCTGACAGTGATTAAGTACCCAGCATATGATAAAAGGTTGCTAAGATGTCAAAAAAAGGTGGGGTGATACTTACTTATGTTATGCTGAAATGCTTTAGTACTTTTAATTTTATTCAGAGACATTCATGTACAGGTTTAATTGTAGGTACATCACAGACATCTCACTGAATCTGCAGTCACAGTCAAAGGCGATGCCCATGCATTCCAGGACCACTATTTAATTTGTAATTTACTACTTGATCTCTAGCAAATTTGACTCCCTCTTTGCATAAAGTAACAGCTGAACTCCAATACTACTGAAGTTATTAATTTCTAAAAACTGAAATAGCAAACAGTCAACTGTCCTTGTGCTCTATGACATGGGTGTTGAACAGAGAAGTAAAAGATAAAAAGAGAATAAATGCCAATTGCTTATCTGCAAATAAGATTTCTGTAACTCACTGTTCAGAATCCAAGGGGGAACATTGTTTAACTTAAAAATATGCTAAGGATTCTAGCACTAGAAGGTAGGAAGCAGGCTAAGAAATTTTCTTCAACACAGAATTCTTCACCAACAAAATAGCATTAATTATGTACCACAAAAATGTTCTGACCGCTGGGTAAAATGGGCAGTGTATAGCCTAAAGACTCTCCTCCCTCCTGTTCTCTCTTCCCCCCCCCCCCCCCTGTTCCCTCTTCCCCCCCCCCGCTTTTTTTTTTTTTCTCTAGTTATGAATGTGCTGTCTGAATGAACCATTGGAAACCATTTAGGAGCCTACAGATTTCTTTTCTAATACTTCCCATATTTATCACAGGAGCTGAAGAAAATATTAATCTGAACTAAAATTTAGCAGATTCAGACACTGAGATAAATAGAATACATTTGAAAATATTTTCTCATCCTCCTAAAAAAATCTTCTCTAAGGTCCAAAACAGGGGTTGGAGAAAGGACAGGACTTGGAGAGCAAGTGCTCCTGCTCAGAATAGTCTAGTCAGACCCATAAAAATCTCCTCAGCTTGTTTCTGGCAGTAAGTCCCACTTTCATCAGCCTCATTACACCAGTAAAAATAATCACACTACTGTTAGGCTCGGAAGTGCACGTTGTGACCCTTACTTTGGGAATGACAGTTTTCAGTTCAATAGATGCCTTGGCAGAAGAACAGTAATTTTTGTCATGTCTAAATTGGATTATTGTAATGCATTGTGCTTAACAAAGAGCTTTCAGGAGCTCCAGGTAATAGGAAATATAGCCATGTTAATTAAGCTGGCTAGTCAAAATTAGCACATAACTTCCCTGCTCAGGCCTGGGTTCCCATGTGTTTTTAGGTGAAGTGACGATCCAGAAAAGCTGTAACTAGCATTGGACATAACTAATTTTGAAAATGCCTCACTTTGTTGCATGTTCCTTGGCTGGTTACAAAGCTTGTTGAACTTACTGTAAAATCAGCAGCGTGGCTTGATTTTGGACTGCTTGACAAGAACAACCTTTGCCTTTCTAATTGCAGGTATTCAGGTATCTTATTACAGGTGCTCAGGCCACAGCAGTGTAGTGCATTTGACACTGCAATGGTAACTGCAAGAGATCACGCCTTATGTATTACTCTTGCAGATCAAAGACACGAAAAGCATAAAGCAACAGAAATACCTCTTAACTGAACTAGAACATACAGTGAATTTTGAAACTGTGCCAACTTGCATCAGCTCCACTTCATTGCAGGCCTGCCATTTGAATTTACTGAGGAGTGTTCACCAGCCTTCTTCAATGAAAATAATAATGCAACTCCCCTTGGGTATCAGCCAGGTGCTGAACAACTTTCTCACAGACTTTTCAGCTATGGGTATCTCTTTGTCACACACTTTTCATGTCAACTTCAATTTTATCTTTCCAACCTCCACTGTTACAGATTGTCACCCTTGCAGCAGTGGCTCAGCGGTCCGGTGGGAACGGGAAAGTGGCACTCCTCTGCTGCTGCAGGACTCACTGAAAAACGTTAGCTGTCAACAGCTGCAACATGAACCCGGTCCCCCAGCTCACTGCTTTACATAATACAGTCTAGATAAAAATGACAGATTTTGCTGCACGTAAGTCCCTGATTAAGATGGCATAGCAAATTAAATTACTCTCTCCTTGAATGTCAGGGGTATTGTTGCATTTGCAAGGCAAAAGGAAATGGAAGATTTTCAGCTAATCTGCACATGGAGAAAGAAGAAAAAGCTTATGCAATCTGACAGCCACCTCTCATTTTTACCCTATAGTCATTTTTTCAATGGAAATCTTTTCGGCTATGGAGTACTGTTGCATATGCTTTTCTGCCCTCTGATTATTCATAAGAGTTCCTGGATCTCTATCCTTCCTACCCAGTCCCATATGGAAAATCTTAGAAGCCTGACACATAAGATCTCAAGGAAAACAAGTTAGGTGAAAGATATGAGCAATGGAAAAGTTTCCATTATTTTGAAAAACACTAATGAGAACATTTTATTCAACAAATTGACATTTCTATGCAGGGTTTACAACTCAGAGTTGGCAGCACTACTATGGTAGTCCATTAAATTAAAAAAGGAAAAACTGGTTAGAGAAAGAAAATGCAGAACACATTAGTCTATCAATAATAAGTACTTTCTGTATTTATCTTGATACTCTGCAGCAGATCTAAAGTCACTGTAATAAACGGCAAAGGAGGAGACAAAACAGAAACCACAAGACTAGGGTGTTTTCACTCTACCTTTTTTGTCATTACCAATAATAAGCTTTCATTTGTGCAAGTAAAGATGCTCAATTAATACGTACGATGAATACACAGCAAATGCATCTATACACAGCCATTACCTGCAGAACCATTCTTCTTTCTTTTTTTCTCTTAAATAGTAATTCAAAATTAATACTAAATATCTAAGTTATAGCACCATTGAAATAAGCCCAAAAATAAAGCACTAGACAGCCCTAAGTAAGCAAATAATGTCTCTTGCAGATCTATCTCTTATTCACTGTTTATTTTTTCAAGACACTAGAGAGCTAAAGTATCCATGCATGTCTGCACAACATCTATGCAAAACCTGAGCTATTCAAGTATCACAGCAAAACTCTGAATGGCCAAGTCCTCAAGAACAAAGATTTAGGATGCAAATACCCATCAATGTACTTTCTACCTTCCCAGAGATTTTATTAGCAGAATGTCCAACTCTTTTTAGATGCGTTTCAAGGGGTCTAGAGAACAGCATGTTATATTCTAAAAACATATTCAAAACCAAAAAAGTGTTAAGAGCTTTTTAATGAACAATTTTATACTCAGCCTTCAGAAAATGAGCTGTAAATTAAATTCTTAGTTAAATTCTACCGATCCCGACTTAGTAATTGGTTCATTTTTAATTACAAGGTAAATAATTAACTAACATGTCTTTATTATTTTGTGCCCAAATTAACATTCTGCCCTTCAAAACTAAGATGGGTTAAGGAGTGTTTTAATTTTAATGAGAGAAATTAGGAGTTGGTTGACTTTTCCTCTCTTTCGTGCTGGCTTGGACTGTGACCCCATTAAACACTCTGCTCTCCCCTGTCCCTCCCAAGGTGAATAAGGAGGTCTCCAGCCTTTGGAGTGAGCCCAGCAGTCATGAGTGGTTTGCCTGCCTTTCTGCTTTACATCTCTTTTTGAATGACTATGCTTAAATACCTAACACAGTATTCCTTTGCCAGTATGATGTAGAGCAGATGTCAAACCCAAAAGAGCAAACCACAGACAAATTTTGTCAGGAGTTTGGATGTTGTGAATATTGTAAAAGCAAATTAGTATTCCAAGTGGTAACTTCAGATCTTTCTTGGCTGAACAAAGATTTTTAATATCTTCCTCATTAATATATGTCAATATTCTGTAGGCTTTTTTTAAGAGTTTTTAAAGTATTCAGGTGCTCTAAACTTTCTGTTTTATGCTGTATGGGATATGTTTGGTAGCAAGTGTGAAAGAGAAAATTATGTCTATAAAATCACATTTGTTTTACATTGAGTTTTCTAGGATTTTTTACTCTAGGTATCATTGGAAGAGTGGCACCTGCAGAAGTCACATAAAAGACAGAACAAAAAGGAAAGCACTGAAATGAAATCTATATGCAAATTAATATTTCCATTCAAGGGAAAAACTGGAGTGTTGATGAAGCAAACCCCCTCTGACTTCAGTGCTGAAATTGCAGGTGGGGGATGGAGTGGATAAGCAGAGAAGACCTGTAGGTCCAGATGCAGCGTGCACTTTTTGATTGCCTTCTGCTGCCAACTGTTCCCTTCCCAAACTCCAGTGAAATGCAGGGGTTCTTGGGCTGCAGCACAGAAAGAGGGCAATCAGGGAAGGAATAAAAACATCACTTCTACTAACTCCTTGTCTCTGAGCTGCACGGGGATTGCTGACTTCAGCAAGGGGCTGTGCCTGAGGAAGTCTGAGTGAGAAGTCTCTAAGCAGGAGTTTGTTCTTCCATGCCATGCTTGGTGGGAAACTTCCTGCATCTCAAAGCATCACCTCCACCCTTCTTTCACTCCCCCCCAAAAAGAAAGGGCTATTTTTAATTCACTGATTGTAAAGCTTGCTTACCCAACAGCAGGATAGCAGTTTAATTAAAACTCCACCTGGTACTAACATAATCCAGCAAAATCCCAGTCCATTTTAGGGAATAAATCCGTGCTGAGGTTTGTTAACCAAAGCAATACAGTCCAGGCAGTTTTCTTACTCTTCATTGAATTTAACTGCATTTCTGTGAGAAAAGCTGCCAAACCCATTCAAATCTCTAAAATGTTTTACATGACATTGAAAATGGCTTATTAAGGTCACTTGGTGAACAATGGCTGAAGAATACAAACTGCATGTTAAGATCTGTGTTTTGCTTAGCTTTGTAATTTCCACAAATATGAACAGAAAAAAAAACCCCAGCTGAAATTTCTAATGCTGCTTACTTGCATTCCTGTCTGTACAGCAGAGAGGCATTGCGCCTTCATTGCTAAACCTACACCCAGCTTTAGAATTCTTTATTCAATTGAGTACTATTTATGCAAACAATGTTATTAAGATCACAGGACCAATCCTGCTCTTTTCAGCAGAGTCAGCAGAATTAGAGCCTGTTTTTGGAAACACTAACACATGCTTAATGCCAGCAGGGTACACAATGTGTAAAATTGAATGAATATTTAAAAGGCAGTTGGTTTGTAACTGTGTTCTTGCTATGCTATGGGGAAAACAAAAATAGAATTTGATGTTGTGACAGCGTCTACATCACCTCATGAAAATGTATGGTCTGTTTGCAGGATCAAGACTACATTTTGAACACAAAGGAATTGCAGGGCAATTTCTGTGAGACACAATCACACTGTGGCAGAAACATGAACAAGCACAGGATAGATCTCTAAACTAATCAAAACCAAAGTCAAACAATTCCTCCACTAATGATTTATTTTACTTAAATTTGGGAGCCATAAAAAAGAGGCAGATCAGGTATTCACTACTAGAACAAGAAAGAGGGATTACATTAATCACTAATAAATCCAACTCTGTTTTGGAGTGTTCTCAGCACCTACAATTCATCAGTTAAGAAATCATTAAAATAATAAACTTAGTGTCACATAGACATAGAACTTTCAACAGAGCAGAATGGAGCTAAGAATTAGTTTTCCAAATAAAGGGATATGATTCTAACACATAATTCAAATTCTAAATCCTGCACATTTATCAAAAGGATAGCTGAAATTCTGCTTAACATTCTACTCACTCTACCTTTTGGAAAAGAATGATTATGTTGGAATCTCACTTCTATTTGAAATTAAGGATCTAGCTATGGAGATACAGGAAAAAGCTGAAAATATAAACTAGATGGAACCCAAAGGCTCAGATAAAATATATTTCTTAAATTCTACTATAGTTTCCAATCCTGGCTTGTGAATTTGTAATAAAATTTAAGACTGGCAGTATCACAGATCTCTGTCATCTGTGGAAAGGATTCATTGACAAGTTAGAGAACCAGTACAATCTTACTTCTGAGCATTATCTTCTTCTTCTTTTGAGTTACAGCACAACAAATAAAAAAATAATTTAACTGACTTCCAAAAAGAACTGGATTTGGGTTTATTTTGTTTTTTAAGCAAATCTCTCTATTTCCTTTGCAATAAGAATACTTTAAGGAATTAACCATTAATTTCATATCCATCTAATGGATCTTACCTGGAGAAAAAAGAACTCATTTTAGACTCAAGTTTAACTGTGTGACATTTTTTATATTCTCATTACAAGTATGATTATTTTTATTCTAAAAAAAGAAAAGATTCTATAAATTTGCAGCACAGCACACTCTTTTCCTATGTCAAGCTTTGCTACAGTAATAACCTTTTTTTTTAAAAAAAACCCCTTTGTTTGCCATCTCAGATGTTGCACTCTTAAAAAGCTGAATAGATTTATGGTGTGATGTAATGCCACCTTATCTGGAGCTTCTTTGTCTTCTCTATGTCCACATATGCTTTTCCTTTTTGTGCTGAAACATCAGGTATCATTCCTATACCTCTGCAATTCAGGATAAGAGACTCAAGTACATCTCAGGAATTTTCAAGCCCCAAAAGCAAGCCATCCTAAATGCCCATATCCTTGGATGGTTGGAGCACTGAGCTGAAAGGTGAATGTTATGTTTTCTCACTTGTCTTTCATAATTCCAATTTAGTAGAACAAGTGTATGTTGGAATATCGGTGGATCTGGATCCAGTTGCTCTAGCTTCCAGAATTATTGCTTGATGAGATTTCCTTTTCATCCCCCCTCTACCCTAATGAAAACAGAGTGTACTTTGGGGCTTTGTCCTGAGGCTGGGAATAAGAAAAAAATGGAAAACTGCCAAGAATCATGTAGTAGGAAAATGTTTTCCTGCCCAGCCCTGCTGGCAAATACAACGGGTTAAATGCTAACCCTGATGAAGCCACTAAGTTTTCCCTTAGACCTGACTGTAGCCAAGAGTTGTATTTCCTCTGTCATTAAAGATGTAGTAACTTGAAAAAGCACAACAAGGAAAATCAGTTCTATTTTTAAGCGGATTTTGTACAAATTGGCAAGCTATGCACAGAAAGAATTCAAAACCTGTACCTCATGTTACGTATTTTGCACAAGAATGTTTTGACAGATGGATGCATTCAGACAGAGAAATTAAGAAAATGAACCCAGTAAAGGTTTCCTGATTATTTTTGTTTCCAACATTTCAGATATTTGAATGACTAAATGCAAAACTATGTTTCTATGTCTGGGAGGCAATTAACAACAACAAAACTGCAGAAAAGTCTTTAATTTTATTTGATTAAAAATAGAGCAGAGGTCAGAGTCCTACAAAGGCATCTGCTCCTGCCACAGTTTATGCTGCAGAAAAGCTTCACTGAACAAAGGAACAAATTTAATTTAAGAAATTAAACATATGCTGGGGGATTTGGAGAGCTGACCTTCCCCAGCTCACTCTCCACGTTGCCTCCTTGCCAGCGAGGGCACGTCCTGCACCCCAGGCACCTGGCTGACCTAGCTGAAGCCACCAGGGAAGGCAGGGCTAAGGTAAGACATGGACACTCCCCATATTCGACAACAACATTTAAGATCCACAGCAGTATTTATCAAAGCTCTTCTACCACAGCTTTCAGTGATTACAGCCCTCCTATAGAAGCTGATGTGTATTAAAGAATGAATCAGTTAGAACTAAAACTGATAGACCGCTTAAATAAAGGCAACTTTAATATCCCTCCTTTCCTGATATGATGACATTTAGACATGTGCTTGATGCTACTTGAATAAGATTCAAAGTAACATGTGCATATATATTTGCAGAGCTACTGCTCTAATGACTAACTGTGGTATCAGGACATCCATTGTGGTATTTCTCTTCTTTTTGGGTAAACCAATATTTTTTCCTCAGAATAATTTATTGAAAAGACATCAGGATGATACCGATAGATTTAAATAATGTCCAGTACTTACATGAACACAGAAGAAACCAAAACCATTTATCCACTGTGGATTCTGTTGCCTTATATCACAGGAATGGTCAATTAAATTTAGTCAATTGTTTTAATTTAGTTTATGCCAGGGATGCAATTAAGCCATTTTTCTGACACTGAGACAGACAGCAGGCATAGCTGGCTTTAAAAATTATTTTTCCACGTACCATTCTTTCAGCATTCACTTTTCAGTAAACATAAGCATTTCCATACAGCTTTAATAATTATCTTTGTATTTTAAAAAAATTGTATTTACAATAATGTTCTGTTTTGATAAAATTGCTACTTCCAGTTTTCTGGTATAAATGAGCTTCTATTTCACCCTGAAATCCTTTTACCTTTCACAGGGGTATTTAAATATCAGACTTCAGTTACCAGCTTGTGCTGACAGAACTATCATCGGTCTAGTTTATTCACAAAATGTTACAATGACTATTCACTACATCACCAACGACATTAATGAGCTCGTTCTCTTATTTAATGAATATGCGTTAGCTGAGATTCCTTATAAATGTCTACCCCTTCCAGGTATCTCTGTTTAAGACTACTGAGAGGCTTAACTGCTTTAAACCACAAATGTTGCTTTTTTAGTTAAAATTCTGAGCCTTAAAAAGGAGAAACATTTTATTTGAAAACATAAGCAAAAAAGATAATCAGAAATCATGGTAGGTTTGAGCTACACCTTTTAGAAATAAGTCAGTGGTTTTTCCTTTACTCTTTCTTTTGACTTAAGGGTCCAAGAATAAATTTATGTGAGCACACTTACCACTTGAGATGTGTCAAGCTTGCACAAGGCAATATTTTCCTGAGACAAATTAGCCTAGCATAGTAGGATATTTATTACCATCTGAGAAAAAAAAACAAACAGTATATGGTAGTACTATGTGATATTATGGGAAGTTTTACATATTCTAAGTGCTATTCTGTAATACAATCTATAGGTACAACTCTAAACTCACAAAATAGGCCACCTGTAATTCTCTAATTCTTGTTTAGGTCTTACATAGTCCTAGTTAATCTATTATTTCATATGGGTAATTATATGTCTTTTAATATCATTTTAACATATTAATTTTGTCTTACTCCATTAATATATTTTGAATAGTTTGTTGTTATTTCCACGCAAATCAGAAATTAAAATTGGGTAAGAAAGTTTTCTAGCTAAGATCTATTTCCTTCATTGCATTTCACGATGGCCAGCTACTGATCATTTCTTTTTCCATGCCTGAAAATAGAAGCATATTGCTTCTATTAATAACTTTTCTGTGGCAGATATGTTAGGACTCCATAGACTATATATTGTAGGACTCCATATGCAGCATCAAGTCAAACAATAAAAGCCCCTCTTTAGAGAAATAGTAGAATATAGTAATAGATATGGTCTCTGGTCAGTGACAAAGACTAAAACGGCATTAAATTTCCAAATATTCATACAATTAGTATTAAAATAAGGAAACAAGCTTTTAGTTTTAAGTGCAAATTTATGACCCCAGGTACTCTCCATTCTAAATATGGAATGTCCCTTCCAATTTAAAAAATAATCTCCTGCTGGACATAGAAATATTTAAGTTAACATAACTTCTTGGATATGATCTCAGTCCACAATGTTGAAACACCCAGTTAAGTTTTTAAAGGCAAGCTTGACTATGAGTATATGAACCATCACCCTCCTATGGGTAGTTGCTTTACTCATGTGCTTAAAACTAGATGTCTGCTTAAGAAAGAGAGTGAATCGTGGCCTAAGTCAACAGTTATTCTATTTAATTGAACTTACACTGCTGTGAGATCAGAATGAAATATGGAGGGCCCCATTCTTTACTTCCTTTTTAAATTTTATGCAAAGTGTTTCTCAAACAGCATGGAGTCCAGAGGACTTGAACGAGGTGTCTGCTGTGTGTATACAAACAAGGTGCAGTGCAAAGGAGGCCTGGGTGCATTGTACATCACCTTGAGGCAGCCTCTGTAGAAAGTCCTATTTATGCAGGTCACCCAGCTCTCTTCTCACCCCGTTTCCAGCCATATTAGCAAATGGCAAAGCTGCAGCTTCTCGGCACTGCCACGCAATGCTGACTGATCCACACCAACAACACAGGCTATGACCGGGAAAACAGCAGGGGGAAGCTTTAATTCCAGCTTCTCTGAGCAAACTAAGGTCTCAGCAAGGGCCAGCTGAATCCAAATATTTAGAAATTTGGGGTAAGCAGACAGACACAGATTCACAGTAATATATTATAATGGGATATTTGGATTGTAATATTGTGATACGACTCTAAGAAAAAACAGTTGACCAAAAGAGTCCTTTATACCATAGATACTCTTTATAGATCATATAAAGTTTGATTTTATTTTGCCCCTAAAGCACACTATGAATTTGCTCCAGAAGTCTGCACCGTGAACAGAAATCTGACTATGATTCTAGAAGAGCCAAGCCCTGTAACCTTATAATACATCTATCCACAGTCAGCTTATTATTGTATTTGTTCTATAGTTAGATATAAAAGGGTGTAGGCTGACAAAGAAAATGACCCTGTAAAGTAGAAAAGTATGAACGCAAGGTCATAACACTGTAGGAGGTTAATGATGGAGACTTACAAAGGTTCAGATAAATCTCTTGCACATACAGCTGCACACTGACAGAACATTGAACCATGCACATTCTTTCCTCTTCAGACCTTCTGGATACTACAGAAAGACTTACAAGACTCTTGCTTACAAGAACACCTTTATGAGGAGTTATAGGAGCAGTCCACATTTTTTCATGTTCTTTTTCCCTCTCCATGGTGTGATTCACAATACAGGAAATGTGTATACATACATAGAACTTTTCTTTCTGAACAGCAAATCATCAGTACTGCTTTGAACAGACTAATTTTTCATTGGACTGGCATCACACAAAAAGGTACAAGGTAGAGATTCATTCAAGATTTGGTTAAACCCACTTTTTTTTTCTGCATTAGCAGGAGTTGTAATGGCCTGTGATCTCTGTGGGTCCTCTTAGTATAAAGCACACATAGGGACTACATCTTTGAGAAATATATTTTGTATTGGTACACTACTATACCAGAACCAAAAAGTAATGTTAGGCATATCAGGGAGTGCTGATCACATTATATTATTAAATGGGCTAAGGTATATTTGTGACATCATTCAAGATTTTTTCCTCTGTGCTTTTTGCCTAAAATGTGACATGTGGAAAATATCAATAACCAAATCATGGAAATGTGACACCTATCAGTCCAAGTGTTTTCTGCTTCACCACGTCCTCTGATGGTCAGTGATGTTACAAACATGTTTTCTGCAGGGATGGGGATAAGATTGGTTTCTTCCACATGACCATTGTAAGTGCTGTAATCCTGTCACCTGAGCAGCCACCTGTGCAATATGCCAGTCTTTAATTACCCTGAGATTTTATTCAGACCTGATTTAAAGTTGATGGTGGTTATCCAGGTAAGCATGAACCATAAACTTAGTCCAAGATGCAATTTTTCTTTTATAGACATTGTATAAATAACCAATCCGTTATTTTTATTAGAAAGAGGAGAAAGGAAGAACAAAGTCTGCTCCAGTACATACTGATCAACTTCAGAATAACGGGACTAGTTTTCAGGGAGTCATGTTACTGAATGAGACTGGTGTGGGTTCCATTGCTGTAAAGGGAAGATGTCAAACTAGTATTGCCAATTTTTTTTTTTTTTTTTTTTTTTACTTATTTGTATTTGGTTTTGTCTGAATTAAGAAATCAATTTATCTTTCAGATTTTTATGTTTTCAACAATCTATCTCAATAGCAGAAAAAAGTATGTAGAGATACCTGAAAGTATAGTGGCTCATTCCTACTGTATTCTTTACACGACCATAAAAAGCCACTCAGGACTTCATAGGTTTTATTTTCCCCTCATTTTCACTGTTAGTAGCCCCATCAAAGGCAATGAAATAAAACCATTGTAAAACAGGTATAAGACAAACAGACTGACCCGGCTCACCTGCACTGCCATAATCTGGTGCTGCTTTCAATAAACTTCTGCAGCATATAAAAAAAACCAAACAAAAAACCACTTTCAATCTTAGCTTGCTATATGCTTTTTATTCATTTTGCTCTTCCAGGCCCCTATTGCTGATATCCAGGAAATACATGAAAGTGACACTAGTATCAGATAAAAATGTATTTATTTTAATCTGTCTTCGGCAGCCTGCTTTTTGCCTTATATCCAGATAAACTTTTATACTGATAGCATTTTTTAAACAGACCAAGACTAGGAGTTCAGTATGAAAAATGGACTAGAAAAGCTTTGTCTGGTCTTTATTTACTTAAAAGAATTATCCCAATGCTTAAAAGAAGTATCTGGAAAGTGTTTTTCCTCCAAGAAAAATGTCAACAGAAACACATACACATTAAAAAAAACCCTATATTTCATAGAATAATTTCAAAAAAACTTCTAGCAATTTGGACTTGAAAGTGTTGCCGTGATAACTCCAATACTCTATTTACTGTATGAGCTGGAGTCCCTAACAGGGCAATACACACCAGTGAAGCATCAAAGTGTTCCCAGTTCTTACATGCCTTAAGAGTTTCCGATTTTTGTGCATCAAAAAAAAGTAGAAAAACAAGGAGGTTAGTTCACAGAGAAGAGAAGAGCTACCAGAGACACAGAGAATACTTCCTAGTAGGCTCTGGGGGTCTCCATATATACTCTTTACTACTTAAAGCCATAATTTTCCAGTTATCAGTCAGAATCTTCATTTTAAAAGAAGACTTAGACACACCTAGCCTGCCTATAGTTCTACAATTACTATACTATATAATCTTTGCACAATAAATTCTAAAAACAAACATAATACCCTAAATTTGTAAGTATAAACACTGTTAACTGGAGCCACTCAGTTAAGACACATTGAAAACAATTTATACTGTGTACTTCTCTGTATCTTGGAATCTCCTAAGGTACAGAGATTTTGGAGAACGAATCATAGAATGGTATGGCAGAATGCCTATGAGAAGGCATCATAATTATTCAAGAAAACAAAGTCAAAAGTCCTTTTAACATAAATATTATGCACCTACTCAATCTTACTGTGGAGCCTGCAACTGAAACAAAACAAATGTCACTGATACCAAGTTTGCCTTTTAATTCCTAACAACCGGTTGTACTTCAGTAACTGCCCTCTGCTCGAATAACAAATGGTCTTTCTCCTTCCCAGTCATAAGCACCATCTGCCATTTAATAGGTGCTTCAGCAGTTCATTAGTCTGCACTTAAATTGACTTTGAACAGAACACTACCATTTTATTGCTGCTGTGCTTGGCACCACCAGCTCGGACCCTTAAAGTCAATACTGATAATGTCAATATATTTGAAAGCAGTTTCCAGGCTTGTGTTAACGCGTGCTGGAACTTTATTGCCATTCTTAGTGTTGTTTTCTTCACCTGGTACTTTCTGAATTCATGAGCACACAACATGGTCCAAATACAACTGTACTGTTTTTCATAGAGTAAAATTACAGCACATATTCTCAAAGGGGATTTAAAAATGTTTTGCATGTGCTAGAAGTGTGGTTGGAGTGCACAACTGCCCAACTGTGAGTGCAGAGTTGAGTTCTATGCACTGAAATAGATACTACTTGAATCTGAAAAAGTATTTATAGACTTTTATTATATTGTTTGAAAACCTACTCAGAAAATATTACTGGAACCTCTTCAAGTAACAAACTAATTGCATTTTGGTGCCAGTTTACTTTCTCCTTAAAATTACTTGCAGGTACATCTATTTCTCCAAATATTCTAACTACTGAATACGGACTAAGTCCTTAAAGTCACACTGCTACAGAAAACCCAGCAGTTCTTATCAGAACCAATGTGCACTTTGCCCAAGTCTATCAAAAATGGGTATTTACACACCCCTTTTCTTTTGTATTGGCAATGTGCTTGCTTGTCATGTTAGACCTTAAGCACTCTGCTTGGAGATCACTGAATGGAAAAACTAAGTAACTTTGATCATATAGGGACTACTCGACCAGCTGTTGATATGTGAATGTCCAAATAGAAAATAATTAGCAAATAATGCTAATTAAGTAAGTGAAGATAAAACATTTATCAGTTGAAAACTAAGCCCACAACAGTAAATGCCCCCACATGCTGGCTAATAAGAGCTACAAACTTGGAAAGAAAACCATGGGAGCTTCCTATCTCATGGCAACAACTTCATAGATACCTCTTATTTCCTGAGCCTTTTTCATGACAGAATCACACCTTCTAGCCTATTCCACAAGCAGGCTACACTCCTGTGGGTACTTATCCTGCATCACCCATCCATCCTGACACTAATTCAGGACACACTTAGCAACAAAGTCACTTTCATCCCCAGGGAGTTTCAGTAAAACAACCCTACAGCTGAAGTATTTGGCTATCATCGGAAGTGTGCATTGCAGCCTCCCAATTAGGCGATGTTTCTCTGAAGACAGAAAACGTGCATGGATCTGGTTACATTAATGCGTACTGGTCACAAGCTAAGATGAAGTGATGGTCTCAAAAATCCCAAAAGCCCAATACTGCCCAGTGGCAACACAAAAAAAAGCAATATCCAAGCACTGTATCTCTTCATATTGTTTCTTTCTGGACAACATGTAAGCAAACTGCACTGCAGCCATGCCAAGCTAACTAAAAGGGTGCAAAAAAAAGATCATCATCTTGTTACCTGCAGGCAAAGAAAGCTGTAACTCCATATTTTTGTCCCTGAGAAATTACCAGCAGCAATGGTAGGATTTGGAGATCTCAACAGAAGCCTGTCTTCTGTTTCCCCAGGACATTTTTCTGTGGAGGATACGAGGGGCAGAAATTCAGATACAGGAAGCTTATCTCCACACATCAGTTTATTTCTTTCCCCTGTATTTTAAATTTTTAATGGTTTTTAAATCTAAACACCACATGCCCTTTATTATTACCAACTGGTATAGGTATTCCTACAGCTCTAGTAACAACATGTGCATTATAAAACATCTTTTAAAAATTGCCATTGAGAAAAAATGAAGGTGAGCATCCAGAATTGAATTCCATGACCACAACCACAGCAGTAAAAGATGAAAAAAGGCAATATGCCAGTGCTGGCTGAAGATGTTTTCCCTGAGATTCTTAGCAAACATAGCAAGGTAACATCAGCCTTCCCAGCTCCTTTATAGAAAGACACATTCCTTTGTCTGCTCCTACATTCAAAACCAAAGGTTTTACACATCACATGTGCTAATCTTTGTAAATTTAGCCAAACATTTCATTAAAATAATACAATTTGTATAAATTATACAGTGTTTATACAAAAAGTTCAGCAATTATTTGCTCTCCCAGAGAGAAGACTAGAACTGAATATCAAAAGAACAAGTATAAAATGCCTTCTCTCCCCAAAGATAATCACAACCATCCATGTGGGAATGAGAAATACCGTGCCGTACTCTTTGGGATTAGGGCATTCTTTTAATTTACCATTTGGCATTATGAACACAGTAAACAAAGAGAGAAAATATAGAAACCATGTGACTGCTTGTTCCATAGCCTTTTGCACACTGCTGCTGTAGGCTTGCTTTCAGATGTCAGTACAAAGCTGCCTGCTCACTGATGCTCAGTAAGAAATATCAGGGAAGAGATAAGCAGGCTAAAAGGAGACTATTTTAGAAACATGGACTGTTCTATCATTAGTTCTATAGATAAACTTCCCAACATATTTTTGAACAGCAAATGTTATTCCTTAGCTAAAGGTTAAGTCAGAAGATGACAGTAGAGGTAGTTTCAGGACCTTCATATAGGGTGAGATAGTTTAACCTTGCTAGGCTGTTGTTTTAAGCTGCCAGTGTATCAAGTCTTTATGTTAAAATTCTTCTGCTGGTCAGAAAAATGGGGAAAATACAAGTGTAAATCTTCAAGACATAAGTCAGAAACAGAAAGAAAATTGCCTGTCTTCAGGTGAGCATCAAGATATCAAAGAATGGTAAATAAGGGCTAATTCTGTTCCCATCATTCTTTAAGCCCCCTTTAGGTATTGAAAGGCCCCAATAAGGTCTCCCCAGAGCCTTCTCCAGGCTGAGCAACTCCAACTCTGTCAACCTTTCATCATAGGAGAGGTTTTCCATCCCTCTGATCAGTTTTGTGGTCCTCCTCTGGACTCATTCCAACAGGTCCATGTCTTTCCTGTGCTGAGGACTCCAGAGCTGGACACAGTACTTCAGGTGGGTTCTCACCAGAGCAGAGCAGTGGAGGAGAATCACCTCCCTTGACCTGCTGGCCATGCTTCTTTTTATGCAGCCCAGGATACAGTTGGCTTTCTGGGCTGCGAGCACACACATCTCGCAGAGATTGCCGGCTCACATCCAGCTTTTCACCCACCAGTACCCCCAAGTCCTTCTCCATAGGGCTTCTCTCAATCACTTCATCCCCAGCCTGTATTGATGCTGGCATTGCTCCAGCCCAGGTGCAGGACCTTGAACTGGGTTCACGTGGATCCACTTCTTGAGCTTGTCCATTGTTCTGAAATATCTTGTAACTGGGACTTGTGGTATCTGATGAAGTGCTTTGTGATCACTGTTTCAGCACATGAGCTCTAAGGCTTCAATAAGTAAGCAAAGGGCGTATTACTCATCTTTTGGAAACATTCTGGAAAGTTAAACTGAAGGGGTTTGCCCAGCTTCCCAGCAAAAGGGTCTATTAAATTAGCTTTGTATCTGCTTGTGGTCTACTAATGTCAAAAAGAAGTAAAATCAGGCACATATTTTACTTGTTAACAGAGTTTACAATGCAGAAGAATGTGTGTGGACCACAAGGGGAAGAATTTAGACCACCTTAAATAGCACATTACAGACACTGGCAAAGACTGGAGTGGTGATGGACAAGATAATACACTATTTTCTTGATGTGATCCTGTAAAGGCACACTCAATCTATAGATCACTTTACCTGCAAACATGTATTAAAATGTTCTTTTTTCACAATATACTTTTAAAGCATGTTAACATATTTTTAGAAGTCCTCTTAGTCATATCTAAATGCATCCCAAAGGGATTTAATTTTGATTGCGATTAATTTTCCTCTCCCCTATCCAACAAGTACAAATGGTATAAAAAGCTCCTACATGAAACAGGAAGTACTTTACAGCCAGCACAGATGTCAGGCAGTCATGACATGAGGCAAAAATCAGCAGACAATATAACCTATTTGGTACTATATTCCTCTCCCATTGTTATAAATCAGGAGTAATTCCACAGGACTCTGGCTTATTATACTGATGAAAATGAGGCATAAGCCAGAGAATAAGGTCCTTGATTAATCACAAGAAGTTTTTTCTATCTGAAATACTTAGTTGTCTTCAGCATGATGTTTCCTTAATGTACTCATTTGGCTTGCACTGGTGATGCTGTTTTGCGTCATATCTCAGAAGGTGGTTTTTAGCAGCAATATTCATTGTATTGTAGACGTTCTAAAAGATTTGCTGTGCCTTTCCATGTGTTTGTAAGAGAGGCAAAAGTAACTTCATGCCACGGCAGCAGAAGGATTCATAGTGTGAAGGTTAAAAGAGTTTTAATGGGTACTTGTCACTTGCTCCAATCTAACAAAAAACTCTTGAGAACAAAGAAAAAAATAGGTGGAGAAACATAGTGCTACATTACTGACATTTAATGTAACAGTGCTTTTCTAATGCTATTTTCTAAATATTACTACTCTTCCAACTATTAACCCTCACATGGCCTCTCCACTTCCATATTAAAGGCAATACACTGTATTGAGTTAGCTGTGTTATTAACGCTTACTCCTCAGAACAATTCTGCAAAACACTGTTGGACCCTCTACTATCCCTCGTGAAAAAAGACAGACACATTTTAGACCACGTAATTAGCAGGTCCTTTGGGATTCCCCACACATATCAAACCATATGATCCTGATAGCACCATTCAATTTGCATTTAGCAAATGCTACCTGATTGCATAAGCTACAGACACGTGGAAATTCTCCATGATGTCTAGAAAATCCCACTTACATTGGCATATAAACAAAGGCAGAGTTTGGCTGTGTCTTGACCATAAAGACAGTTACCTCTAGTGTGGAATACAAAAGCTATTTAGCAGCTAACACACATAGGGATGTAAAAACTGGACTATTTATTCAAAGTATGTTTCATTTTGAAAAATAAAGCAACACTGTATTAAAATACAAAAGGAAAAGAACGGACATTGTTCACAACAGGGAAACTCACGGAGTTTGACTCGTGGGCCCTTTAAGCAATACAACCATTTGTTGACTACTTCACACTCTCACTAGGGAGACAAGAAAACTTGGTTTCACTCACATCAAATGTTAAAAGAAGAATGTTTTAGAAATACTGCCACCCCTGAGTAAACTCCTCATGAGATGCCTAGGCCTTAACTCATGTTTGATCTGTTGCTGCATTTCTTGGGCCATAACTGATTTCAACACAAAGCAAAAAGAAAGACCATCAATCCAGGAGGAAGTACTCCACTCCATCTGGAGTGGGACAGATGACTACAGAAGGTGAGGTGCACCAATGTCTGGGCCCTGCATTTCCATCACTTGTTAAAAACATTGTATGCTGTTTGAGTTTTGTGACTCTGTCAAGCCTGTCACCAGGAGATTTAGCTGACACACAGAGACACACACAGGTACCCGAAGACACTCTCACTCAGCATACATTCTTACTGTTGACTTCCTTCCACACATCGCACATACAAACATAACATACACCCTATGATTCTAAGTATTTCAACGCCAAATTCTCAGGTTTCTTTCTGACAGTTTAAGGACAAAACCAGCAAGGAGATATCTGTGTCTTCTCCACACATTTTCAAGACAGACACCTAACACAGGATACCTACAGTCTGCAAAAAAAAAAATCTTCAGCTGCTGAGCTGAAGGGTTTAAATAGCAACAAGTGGAAAGAGCCACCTGTGCTAAGCTAAAGCTTCAGTCCAAACTTTAAAGGTTTTCCGTGCAATCAAAACAACCATGTTGTTCCACTCCCAGCCTAATCAAAACTGCCAGAAGATGGGTTAGTAAGAAAGACAACAAATACCATGAGAGCTCACAACTTTAAGCATACAAAACAAGGCTGATAAGAAACACAGTAAGGCCCTGAATGCCTCAGAAAAGGTGCTATAAATTTGCTCTTGCTAGTGTATCTCATTTACAGTACGTATCTGATGCAGCCCTAAGATTTAAAAACTTACACAATATAAGTTTAAGAAAAGAAACTATTAAACAGGCAGTGAATGCAGAATCAGCTTGAACACAGTAATGATGGGGAGGTACACAATGCTCTCTTTTCCACCTGAAAAAACCATCAGATTCTCGTACAAAATGCCTGTAAGTACAATGCATTTAATGTTTTCAGGATAGGCAGATGCTTGCTAGGAAAATAAATGTGTCTATAAAAAGTATTTGTCATGTTGAACTCCACTGTGTTTTAGATAAATTACCATGCCACCAAAACCAATTTGCAGTCTTTAAACCTGGAGTATCCTTTGTGCCTGGCTGCTGCTGACTCGAATGACCCTTCCACACCCATGCTGAGTTATGGTATAAAATCCTCACACAGACTCCAAGCCAACCTTCAGAGCACACATTCCAGATGGATTCAAGGACATGGACTATTTCTTTACCTGTAGAAGGTAAGATACAGCTGGGTAGTTCTCCCTTGGTTTGTATTGAAGTGTTTGAACAGTTACAGACCTTAAGCCTTAGGAAACAGAAGTCAGTTATGTATTTTAAGATCATGTAGAACACAGACAAGCATGGGAACTAAACAAAGGAATGTTTTTAGACAATCAAGCATGTACAGTCTCTTTTAGAGCTAGGAATAAGCTCTAGGTTTGAGAGCTGTTCAGATGCTGTTACCACAAAAAGAAAGTCTTGAACTCCAGTGACAGAACTTTGATTAACCAAATTAATACATAGTAGAGAAACAAGAGCATACAACACAGTAGCTGTCATATCATGGAACTCCTTGTTTTTATGTGAAAAAAGGCCCTTAATTCATATCTGCTGAAAATTTTCCATCAGGTTTTCCATTCTGATTTCAAGTTACCAAAGTAGCAGAAATGTAATACCTTGGGCATTACTCACTCTGAGTGGCACTTCATAATGATCTCAGCAATGCTGATATTTTCTGTGACTCCAGGCAGAAAGCTTCCTACCAGATTGTATCCCAATGCACCTGCCACCAGATGATGCTGCCCCGGATGAGTCCTACCCTCACTTCTTTTGTGAATAAAATCCAATATGCAAAGTTTTATTTTATAGCACATTTTTTTCTGAATCTGCAGACAATAAAGCACAGCTGAGAACATGCAAATTATTATCCTTGAAAAACACTGCCTGATGCTTTGTGTACACCCACACGATGCATCACCAATAATGACAAGTTGGATTAGGCTTTTTTGTAGTGCAGTGAAAGGTCTTTTTGAAGTTCATTTTGCATGCCTGCAAACATTGTGTACTGTATGAAAGATTCCAGGAAGACTAAGTCCATACTAACGTAATAGCCATAGAAAATTTTGGAAAGTGCAGCTAAAAGAAGTCAATAGTATATGGGTAGGGAATTAAATAAATCTATAAAGATTTTTTTTTAAACCCATAGATTGGAACTGTGTCAACAAACTGTGCATATTATTTTGCATC
>NW_010321474.1:26931-34764 GCF_000700745.2 Antrostomus carolinensis
AGGAAAGAAAAGAAGTGAAAGAGGGAAAAAATACTTAGGGGAAAAATTAATTTCCTTTAAAAACCTACCAAAAATTAATAATATCGTATGTTGCAAAAAGAACTACAAAGGCTAAAAGTCTGCTCCTCCAAAACAGAATATCCAACCTGAGAAGTTTTTAATCACATACTATATCGACTGAAGAACAAATGGCTTGGCTTGGGCTTCAATGGGCTGGCTTTGCAGTAGATTCTCCTGACTTAGACATTTCACAAATGAGATTTTATACATAGAAAACTCCTGGAAATATAACAGTAGAACATGAAAATTCAAAAGCAATAATAGAATGAATTGGGAAGGCAGAGTCATCTCATCTTTTAAGAGGCTAACACAGGTTACAATGCTCTGTTTAAAGGTACATCAGTGCACTGCATTACAACAGTACGGATATGGAGGGGTGACCAGGCATGCACCTATTCTTTAGGCAATAGCATGGAAAACACCTATCATTTAATTATGAAACTAAAAATTCAAGTCTGTAACTGCTTATCAAAGTATTTTTCTCTTATTTTTACCTTTCCAAATGTTATGTAATAGGAAGGGCACTTACAAACAAACCCAAGGCTGAGACATTGATTTTAACTGTTTTCATGGAACTGGGGAAAAAGAGTTTTTTCCCCTGGAAAAACAGCTGGTGGCCATCACTTAAGAAGGTCCTTGTTTACATTTTAGATAAAGGCTAATGTCAGAATAACAGTCAGGAAGAAAGACCAACCTGACAGCTAGTTTCTTAGATTACATGGAAGTTGTTTTAACTAAACTATCACTGAAAATGTGTGCCAAATTAAGCAATAAACTCCAAAAAGAAAGGTTCAGATGAAATAAGATTTTTCCCAGCCTTCTAGTTTAATATTACTCCTCTAATGCCTGAACTATTGCTGTCATTCAGTTGATTTCCTTTGTTCCAGGAAGAGTTTAACAGTGAAACATATCATCCATATAGCTCTGTTTTGGGTATACAGATTGAAAAATACCAAGCTTTCCTAACTTCTCTCTCCTGGTTGCTATTACTTTTGTACTGACACAGAAACCTGAAACAAGTCTCACCCTCTGATACAAAAACAAAACACCCTCTGCCTCCCTTGTGATAAAAGAAGAACAAATCTTCCCTCATTCAAAAGTTTAGAGAAATTTCTATGGCTTTCAGGTATTAGTCACTACAGAATCAATACAGAATGCTGCATCACCAGCTCAACAGAAATGTAGGAGGGAAGAACATTCAAAGATAAATCCACATTCCCCTGCCAGGCTTCTTTAACACAAGCTTAAGCCCTACATCTCTTCCCACTCTTGACATTCACAACTCCAAGTCAATGAGATTACTTGTGCAGAGGAAGCAGGAGGCAATCCCACGAAGTTCTGGAACTAGAGGAAAGGTCCATACAGAGAAGTTTAGGGATACCTTCTGCTCACAGAGAAACCAGGCAGAGCAAAAGGTAGGAGGTGGACTGCAACTGACTGACAAGTTGCTGGAGTTCTCAAGGGTCTGAGACTGTTCTCACTGAGAAAACTCAGGTCATCATGAGTCAGCTTGACATCATCTCTGTCCAGCCTCAGACAGTAATGCCCATCACATTGGCATGCCAGGCAGATCAGGGTGCCTGGCGCCTAAGGATTTAGGAGCTGGTGTAGCTATGTTAGGTTGTCTGAATCAGCCCCTCCATTGGAAATGGGGAGGGAGTCTTTCCTAAATCCAACTTCTGAAGCCTTGACTGCCTGTAATAACAGGGAATGTCCCATGTTGTATGTTGCACAGTCATATTGTCTAAGATCAGTATGATATCTAGGTGGCTGTCTCATTTGCTTACATCCTCCTCCATCTGTCCCTCAGCAGAGCAGCTCTGTCCTCAAAGTTCAGAAGCTGTGCTTCTCCTTCCCTCCTGGCACCTCTCATTCAGGGCTACTTGAAGATCTTTTTCTGGCAATGCTCCATTTCCCTTCCAGGAGCAGATGCTGCGGTCACCTTAAAGTGAAGATTTAGCCGCCAGTAATTATCAGCAGTGTATGATCAGTACAATCAATACAAGCCTCTGAAGGACACACAGGTATAATGGATAATATGGCACAGAACTGTTCCAGAAACACCCCAAATTTTTCCCTTCTAGCAGGCTCAGTAGAGGTGTCACATCCACCACCTTACTACCATAGTTCAATTCAGTTTTGTTACTGACAATCAGTAAATATAGAAAAATACACAAAATCAAGAACACAGGAATATGCCCATAGCAAAGTAGTTGCTCTAATTATTAACAGCAATTAACAAAAAGGGAGCTTAAAGTCATGTTCCTGCATCTGTCATGCTTTTGCAAAACAATTATAAGTGTCTTTGATAAGTTTTTCTCATTTGTAGAGAGCTCTGTGCTAGACACATCCCAGGCCAGCAATTATCATCTAATTGTGCAAGTCAAAGATTTGGGGAATCAGTCTCTAGGCTATTGTGCCTTAGCAACAGTGGAAATTGTGATTATGGAAAATACCCAGGTAGCTCCAGATGCCTTTTTGCTTCCATAACTCCTGAACATGAGTTATCCTCAGATCATTTCCAAGGTAAGTCAGGAGATCCTGATTTTCAGAATCATTCAACTCAAATGAGATAAGATTCTCCTGCAATCTTAAATCTACTCTGGGTAATTCCTTTGGATTTTAAACTCTGGCTTCACAAACCTGTGATTAATTTAGGCCTATGAATAATCCCATTGAATTCAGCCTTCTCTTGTGCATTTGCAGAAATGCTGCTGTGTGCACAGGTTCATTATGAAAAGCAGATTTGCCGTGTGTTGCACATTGGAAAGCAAAAGGGAAATGTGTACAGCGACAGGCAATTTTAATTACGAGATCAGGAAATGAATCTCAGGTATACAATCAAGTGACAACCGATGAAAGTGTATTTCATTTACACGAAGGTGCTTTAAATCATTTACATGCCTGTGTTTTGGACTGATGGTCTTGTTTTTCTCCCTGAAAGGCTAAACTCCACTCTTTTACATTCTTCTCCCTATATTCTTGGAAATACCTAAAATCGGTGCTGCATTTTCCCAGCTTCTTACTCCAGCCCTAATTGCCTGTTCAGCTTGCATTGCTCAAGCAGCAAGAGAAACACAGGGCTGCCTAATGCACAGAGTAAAGCCTGCTGTTGTGCTGTTTATTGGAACTCCAAAGGGAATCCCTCAGGCATGTGAGGATGCAAAAGGGATAGGAAAAGGTCACTTAAAATAACCATCTTATTTTAAACATGGATTAGAGATTGCATTGTATTTCCTCATAGGACAGCAAGTAATGCAGTGAGGGAACTGAGTCGCATGACTGTATCCACATACTTTGGGAATACAGTCATATGGGTTAAGAGGCACAAAATCTAAACAAAATCACCCCAGAAACACATTAATGCTAGCATAAACAAATGGATGTTTAAATTAGAATGAGGCCTCCATAATGGCTTTGCCTTGTTATTTTGAGAACTGATGAGGCACTGCACACATCCCATCTATAAAAGTCACCTTCTCCTTTCTCCTTGTTAGGAACTGTTCAGCATCCATGGGGTTGAAAGGGTTTATATCTTATAAAAACAACTGACAAGCGGTATTTCATGAGGACTGTACAGTGTAAACACAAGTGTTCGTAGCTACATTTCCATGGTAACCGCAAAAAAATTGGTTATAATTTTCTCAGAGTTTACTGTCCATTCTTCTTTAGACTATCTGGCACAAAAGTGTTTATTGCTTTTCACCAGTGCAGTACTGCAGAAATATTTTTAGCTCCACTAATTCAATTTCATATTTAAATCAATCTGAAAATGAGTTAACTTCCAGTCTGCCAAAGCATATCAGGCAAAGCTTTCACTGATTTGATTTTGCTTTGGCTTATGATGATGGAAAGATTACACCATGTAACAACAAGGAAATGTGTCCCAAAGTTCTTAAAAAATTTCATTATTACCTTTTTGAATTTATTTTATATAACGTGCTGCTGTTTGTAGAACTGAGGATAGTTGCACTATCTCATCAGAAGTCTGAATAATAACATAATTATATATTCAAAAGATGTCAAATCAGATTGAGAAAATTACATATACAAGTCCTGCATTATGGCAGGAGGCAGGTATATATTATTATATTTTACAATAACTGAAGCAGAGATTAGTGATTGCTGGGTATTGAGAAGTTCATTCATAAATCCAGTTGAACTCAATAGAAACCGGTTAATTTCAGAATCATAAATAGCCTGCCTACTGATACATAGAATGAGTCTGGCAGAAATGAAGCTCCAAGCCCAGCATTTCCTGATTCCCAGATGCCTTCTATAGCTAGTAGAACATATCTCAACATTTTTTGATAATACAAATTAGGAAGCCTGTTATGGCAAAAGACATTGGCACAATCTTCAATCACAGCAGTTTTAAGAGCAGACACTGCACTGCAGCTGGATGCAAGAGCAATGTTTTCTCCAGTTTCATCCTGAGGCCTGTTGCCTCTCTAAAAACAATAACTGAAAAAGGATTAAGTTCTTTTGATAAGAACAAATTCTGGGCTGCTAACACCACTGGTCTTGGTTCATACTCAGGACAGGTAATGAGATGGAATGACAGCACAAGAACTTCCTGATATCAACCCAAGGTGCCTGTACAGTCCTCTGAGTAGATGATTTCTACAGGGCAGTTTCATTTCTATGCCTACTTATTCTTAATAAGAATCTTCAGTAGCTGCCAGCTAAAATTTAACATTGTCTTTGAAGGACCTTTTCTCCTTGAGACTGAATCATTCCAGTGTTGTTGTTTTTAAAAAAACTTGGAATATTTCCATTTATGTTGATGTTTTATCCATTATTCCAGGTTCAGTAGCAAAGTAGAGAGGTCCATCGCTATATGAAGGGGAAAGTAGTTTGGGTGCTCCTGCAATAGGGCAGGTCTGGCAGCCACACTGTTACTAAGCAAATCTGTGCTTTAAGTAGTGTTTCACATCCTCCTAAACTTGATCCCAGAATCCATCAGCCCATAACAAGCACTATTAAGAAAGAATACTGAGCCAAATGTTGAGTTGGGTTGACATACAGTACAGCTCTTACTGTCTACACTATCTTGTTTTGGAATTTTTGGATGTCCTTACTACGGTGCTACTGTCCCACTTTTCTAAAGGGATGTATCATGAAAGTGTTTACTGATACTTCAGTGATGTAGGAACATATGGTCCTAGATATTTATAGAAAGTACCCTGGGACTTCCATGTATTAGGAAAGCCAGCATGCTGCCATCTGGGATTCTGAATTCTATTTTCTATTAGTGATAACACATTTTACCTTTAGGCTTTTGATTTTTCTCTGGAACATATAAAGCTGAGAATAGTGCATGTGGTGAAGTCCTGTTTGAAGATCTCTATAAACAAACTCCCATTTGAAATACCATCATTTGAAATGTGTTCAATACTTGTCAGAGAAATTTACAAATAGAAAATAATTTTAGCTCTGCCATTGTAGTCCATCTCATGGCAGAAATTCTCAAATTCTAGAGAAGACTGACTACTTAGCTTGTTTTTGTGACACACCACTTCTTAACCTAGACAAGGCTAGCAGTTCAAAAATTTAGAGTATCTACCAGCACAGTCCATATGCTGCATGGAGCAGCACAAGAGTTAATTTTTATGCCTCACTCTAGCTGAAGACAGTTTGCAGAGGGGGAAAAGGAGGATTTTTTTTTTTTTAAAACAAATAGCTGTCCACAATTATATTATCCTCTCCTCTTCCTGTTTCCATTATTTCTGCTAATATAATGCTAGGCTTTGTGCAATCTATCAAAAAAACCTTATTGAAAAGTTTTACATAACACAGGTTACAAGTAGCCTGTGCAGCTCAACACAGAACTTTAACAAACTTAGCACCTTTCAGTCCTACACATCCTTATAATTTTTTTCCAAATATGTTTTTTTTTTTTTTTTACTATTAAAAGGGAGTTGAATGTTACATCTACATTGCAGATCATAGCAGTGTTTTTACATGAATGGAAATATTCATGCCAAATTCTACGTAGATTAATAACAAACACTTCAGTCATGCTACTTAAATGGTTTTTTTCATCAGTTTGAACTGTATTCAGCATGAGATCCAGGTTCTTGCCAGGAACAGTGACAGGCTGCTGTACAGTGATCCCCTTACGTTGCTGATAATAGCGATGGATGAGAATGACAACTTGCCAGTGTTCACCCAGGAGTTTATCAGATAGCACTCAGAGATCACAGCCAAACGTGAGAATGGTTCTTACGCAGTAACACAGGCTGTAAAATTACATAAGTCCACCACAGCTCTGGGAAAGAATAATAATTGACTTAGGACTCAGCAGCACAATCTCGATTTCAGTGAGAATCTTACCTTAGCAGCTGCCAAGTGAGAGAAGCCAGTTCATCCCCTTTTTTTGCACAGGACTTACAAGAACACTTGAAAGATTCATAGATTTTGATCTAGAAAAGTCACAATCACTCATGAAATAACAAAAAAACATTTGAGGAAAAGCTTAGGGACTAGCAGTGGGGAAAAAACCCCAAAACCAAACAACACTAAAAGGTATGAAATCCGTCATTAATCTAATTGGAAGTGAACCTATAATACCTAAATGTTCACTATTTATTTCTCATGTCTTTCTGCTTTAACATCTTGTTTTATTTGTATTTCTGTAAAGATAAACTTGTTATCACATTCTTTATATAATATATATTACATAAAAATTGTCTTAAATCACTGAAATTAAAAACAACTGTATTTAATTCTAATTAATTTTTCCCCCCCGAGTATTAATCAAAGCATATACATCATTAAAACAACTTTAACTGCTGTATTTATTTATTTTTTAAAGTTTACTCTCAACTCAGTATTTTTACTGTTTGCAGGAAGTGAGATTGTCACAGTAAAAGCAGAGAATATTAAGATGAGAGACTGGGCCTGGAGCCTCAGGTATCAAATGGCTTTTCATTTAATACTGTCAAAGAAATTCAAGTGATAAGCAAAGAAACTGGAGTGATAACCTTGCAGGATATTCAGTTTGAATGCCCGCCAGTGCTGTGAAGCATTACCAGCCTCCTTGCTCAAGCAGAACCCTTTTGAGTAGCTTTGAGTATGGTAGGTTTTTTGCAGCCCACAGGAAAGAACAACTCCTAACTTCACGTTCATTACGCTGGCCGTTACCATGACTCACAAAGATGATGCAGTGATTCCCCCAGCTCTCTTGCAGCTCCAATGACACAGGTATTTCTACAGGAACTTTATAAATATCAATGGAACTCACAGTCTGAATCGATCACTCTGGCGTATAGATCCATTTTACACAGAGTATCCACATACATGCACTCACATGACAGATCATTCTACAATTAAGACTGCTATAGAATATCACTTACTGGACAGATGACTCAAACTTTGTTATCCCGACTTCTCTTGTAATCGGATTTAGAACAGATCTTGAATCCTAAGATATTATCTCTTGTCAAACCTACAACATCACAGACCCTGCAGCAGACAGCCAGGGCAGTGTCCTGTTAAAGAATGCCTGCTTCTGCAAATAATTACTTTGGGTCAAGAAGCCTTGAAAGTTCACTTGTGTCTCCTTGACAGGTCTCAGCAGCTCTTGTAATGTTTTCATCAATATGATGGATATATACCTCCTCACAAAGGTATGCTCTATTCTATTGTTACCAAATTCTTGCCCCTGACAACGGTATACTGCTTACTACAGTGGTATGCGAGCAACTGGGAAGCACTCTCTCATTGCAAAGACCTTCTCAGAAGCATCACCCACTAAGTGATTATCATTGC
>NW_010321474.1:34793-37606 GCF_000700745.2 Antrostomus carolinensis
GCCAAGACATGTAGTTGAACACTCCAATAAACTGGAAAAAAACATGGGGACACAAATTAATAATATATTTATCAACAATGATTAACAACCCAACATTTTAATGGCTTCATTGGTACATACCTCTCTTGGTCAATGCATGGGTAGCTGTCTTATCTGTACATGATTGTACAGAGGCATGATTTGTGTGTGCCTGACTGAACACATACTCATATATCTACTTCACACCTCTAAGCGTATATTGGGGTAAATATCTTTTTTGTCTAGCAGCACGTATATTTTCTACTTTGTGTGTGTGAACCATCTATGTACATATGCATGAAGATTTATCTACTCTTGCATTGGCCTATATTTGATGAAAGGTCAAGAATCTATTTGTATAGGTTGTTCACCTAGTCACTGAGTTACAGAGTGGCTAACCATCTCAAGATGTTAAAAAAAAATCTGAATGAAGGCTCCCAGATTATTAAATCATTCTAAATACCACATGCATACAGACACATTCACACACAAACTGTGCAGGGGAGAAGGGGTTGCCTTTTGTTTTTAAAATCTCTGCATTTCAATCAAGTCAGATGTCTACTCTGTCTCCAGGATCTAAAGCTATAGATTTTCAATAACAGCATGAGCACTGGGCATACTAACTTGGATGTCTACACACCTGTAAGACCTCTTCAAAATACCAAGTGCCTCCTGAAGCTTTTACAGTAGCTCAGAGTATTGACCTATTCTTCCATACTTTACAAGGTCTCCTTTTCTTGGTGCAACATTGTTTTTTGAAGATATGGCTTGCTTAGGTTTGAAAAACACTCTGATGAACTGAGACCAGTAAGATTGATAGCTTTTTCTTGTTATCTCGATATTTGTTTTTTTTCAGAATAGCATGTGAGGACTTAAGACAGAGATAAACACAGTACAAAACACAGAAGTGATTCCAAGCATCCTTGATAACTATCTGGCCCTTTAAGATGTTGTCATTCTTATTATAGAAGGTGCAATGTTTGATCTCAGAGGGGACAGATTAACACACCAGACTTGGAAACTTTACTCTAATAACTAGCTGTCGAAAGAGTGCTGACATCTTAGAGAACTGCACTCTGGAGTATTGAATAACATTCAGTTACTCAGCAGCTTAAGCACTTCCATATGTAGACAGCTATGACAAAGGTTAAGGGTAGACCTAACTTTGCTCCCACTAAAGTCAGTGATAAAATTTTCATTAATTTCACCAGAAGAAGAATCAGAACAATTATAGTCTGATACTCTGTCACAAAGACTAGTTAATTGTTTTGAAATCTATTTACACTTGCATAAATAGTGCTGGAAGGGAGAAATAGATGTATTGTATTGTATATTTATTAGTCACAAATATAGAACATCAGCTTTTCTGTGTAAAAATACTTTTGCCCACTTCTCCCTATTCTGCTCCCTACCTCCGCCTTTAATTCACATGGTCAATTTACCCTAAATTGTGATTCTGGGATTATTAAAACATGGATAATAACTGTGTACATTGATAATGCTCAAGCACAGCTGGACTTTGACTACTTGAGCTCCAGGATGTTACAATAATGCTGCCAAAAGAATATAATACTAAATTAACTAATTCTAAATTAAAAAGTGTGGGTAGAAAATGTCTATCAGGCACTGTATATAAACACTACAATTAACATATTTCAAAATATAAACCAGAAGCACAGTAAAAGCTACTATTTTATAATATTTTTCAATATGAAACAGATGACACATTTTTCATGAAGATACAGAAGCAGATATACTGATAACAACTATGATCACAACTGATAAAGCTACAATATTCAAGTTCATTCTCTTTTCTGAAGACACAACCTTCAAAAGTCTAAATGACCCGCAGATGGGTACTGTGAGCATCTGGTTTCCAAAGGCACCCCAAGATTTTAGCTGGGAAATAATTTGAAGCTTGTAAACCAGTGAGTTAAAATTGGCTCAAATTGAGAGGCTATGACACACTAAAATCACAACTTTAATTCAGCCAGTAGCTGTTTACATATTCAGATAGAGTCCCTTAAAAACACGTGTTGTGATACATAAAAGGTTCGAAGTTACACTAGAATTATAAAGTCGATATTTCTAGCTAGGATAATTCACATTTCCAAATGTCTAGCAGAAGAGATTTACCAGTTTAAGTTAACTCCTTCATTTAAACTTCTGGACTTGATAGTAAGTTCCACTAAAAAAATAATGAAAGTTCCATTAAAAAAATCAATCCAGAGTAAGTATAAATTTTGTAGATTAATTCTGGATTTCTCTGGAAACTGAAAAGAGAAACTCACTATTTTTGTTTTCACCTCAGACATTAGAGTAATTCAGTTAATAAGTACTAGAATTTGGTAGCACCTAATGCAAACTGCAGAGCTAGAAACACTTTCTAACAGCAGATGCATGTAAAACTTATACGAATATCTGCATTTTTTTTTTTAAATTACATTTTTATTCAGTCAACTCGGTCAATAGTTTGCTCTTGCTGTGGTACCATACAACAAGGTAACTCTTATTGTTACTGAATTTCCTAAATATGATGGAATCTGACAACCCAAATTACATTCCCAGTTATTTACCAGTCTATGGACTAATCCTGCACAGCACTCTTGCCTTTTTACAATGTAAGTTCTAATAAGGATTATTTAGAAGCAGTCCAATCTGAACCATAGATCTGAAGGTCTTTTCTTATGAAAAATTAAGATAATAAGGTTTGTAAAATACCTTAATGACTAATCCAAGCCTTGCTTTCACTGCTATGTGTTTGGGTTTTTTCCCCCCCCCCCGGCGGTAGGGAA